>NC_048220.1:1129519-1195452 GCF_002007445.2 Ailuropoda melanoleuca
AAAAAAAAATCATTAAAAGAAAACATATATGTACTTGTCTTGCCTAGATGCACTTAGTTGTAGCCAGAGACTTAGGTAAGAGAAAACATAAGCAAATCTGTATCTGTTCCTTTTATAGTATGCTCAGTAGTCTCCTTTGGTTCTGATGTGTCCATATAAATAATTTTTAGTCTAAAATATATGAAAATCCCCCAATAGTCCAGAATCTACTGCTCCATAGCAAGAGATAACTATAGAGAATTTTGTTCCCTACTCTGGGGAGAATCCTGATTCTCAACCCGTGACTGTGCATTCTCCTTTTCCTTGGTGTCAGATCCTTCATGAGTGCTCTGCTTTGGCTCTTTCATCTGCTTATGATTTCTTCTTTGCTGTTTACATAAACATGTTTTGGCTTAGAATGTAGGCTTCAATAGTAGTGATTCCCAGTTTGTTTTAAAGTTATCCCAGAGTACCTTCAGTAATCTCAGAAGAAATACTCTGAATATGATTGTTTTCACTTAGTTATTTGTAGGAAAGGAATACATTAATTTGACTTTGGTAATAGTTATAAGATTATTGTAAAGGGAGTAAAAATCATAAAACGATAAAAGTTAAAACAAAATAAGAAAACATCCTTGAAATACTGTATCATGGAACATTGGAACTTGAAGTAACCTTGCTGATAGAAGTACCAAAATTTTATTTATTTAAAGAAAACAACAACAACAAAACACCAAGCACTTCTGAGAATGGAATTCCATGCCAAACTATACACAGGCAATGACAGCCCCAGTATCCTTATCCCAAGTCCAGGAATCATTAGCTACAGCCCCAGTATCCTTATCCCAAGTCCAGGAATCATTAGCATTTCTTTTGAGCCTTTTAATCCAATCCTTTCTCAGAGGATATGGTTGAGTTATATAATTTCTGAGTCATTGCTAAGATCCAATATCCTACCAGCTGTGAAATTTTCCTTCTTCCAGTTTTCTGAGTGTCTGTCTTCTTGATTCTTCCTTGTCTGAATCTCCATTTAAGGAAACTTTGATATGTGTCTTTGTCTCTTAGGGACAAGGACAGAGATAAAATCTTTAGAAATTTAGGAAGGATATTCTAAAAAATATATTAATGTAGGTCTTATCATAAGAAATGGCAGAGTTTTAATCAAAAAGAATTCACTGTAAATGCCAGGTAGCACTTTGTAATGGTGTGAGTGGACAAAATTATTTGAACTCAAACCAAACACTGGAAATGTAAACATCCAGATTTTGGGAATTGCTGTTTTGGAATAGAGGGACCATGTCTATTTCTACCTCTATGCAAGGCATATTACTGGAAAGCCCTCAAAGAGTGGAAGAGGAGGAGGAGAGCTAAAAAAAACAAAAATGAGCAAGAAACATGAAAAGCAAGATTGAGAAGTCACAAAATATCTATCATATATAAATAATTTGGACTCTTGTATTTTTACAAGATAACTAAATTCAGCACCAGGTGAAAAGTTGTGATGTTCACTGTCTGTGATACTTTCCTTAGCAAATTAGATAATAAAAGCCTGACTTAATTGTTATATCAGCACTTCTCAATCATTATCATGACATAGACATCAAAATAAATGATAATTGGGGCACTTGGGTGGCTCAGTCGGTTAAGTGTCCAACTCTTGATTTTGGCTCAGGTCATGATGTTGGGGTCTTGAGATGGAGCCCCTCATTGGGCTCTACAGTCCGTGGGGAGTTGGCTTGAGATTTTCCCTCTCTCTCTCCCTCTGCCCCTCCCCCTATAAATAAATAAATCTTCAAAAGTAAGTAAGTAAGTAAGTAAATAAATAAATGCTAGTCTTATGGCAAACTGGGTAAACTGAGGTGGCTGTTAACAACCAGATGGCTGTAGTCAGCTTGGGTGCTACAGACCAATCCAGAACTGAGAGGGTCAATATGTAGCTGTAACCCACTGGTGGCTCTGTAGTAAGCCACATCAAAATGAAAGGAAGATTCTATTCAAATCAATTATGCATCTAATTGAGGAAATTTTATATTTATTTGAGACATATAAAGTATTCTTCAGGAATAATTAGTTTTTAAATAGTATCCTAAATGGTTGGAAACATGTGTGTGTTTTCATCTGTAATGTAGAGGATGTGGGATTGAAGTTCTAGGTCTAATAAATTTGTGAAGATTAGAAATCATGTAAAGAATGTGCCCATCACCAGGTGTAGTGCATGAGAAACATTCTATCATGCTGATTATTATTATTATTGCTATTATTTTATTAGTAGAACTTAAGTTGTTCACCTCCACAAACAAGACCACCTCCTTTTTATTTACTCTCTAGAGAAATAAAATTAATTTCATTTTTAAAAAGTTCAATATATCCTGTTTCAATCTATTAATATATTTATGCAAAGTAACTTTTAGAAAATGTATGACTTCTGTTTTACTTTATCTCTTACTTATTTTTCTTTCTTTCTCCTTCCCCTTCCTTCTTTGCTTCTTTTAATACATTCTTCTTTTCTATTTTCTTTTCTCTTTATCATGTCTCCTTGATTTCATACTGAATTTGAATTCCTTCTTCACTAATCACTAAATAACTAATTATGAAAAACACTTAATCTTGGTGTCAAATACATATTTTAAATATAATTGCATTCAAACAAAATAGGCCAGTGACATGGAAGAGAGAAATTTTTAGTTTGGTGCAACTTCATTTCGATGCATTGTTTTAATTTTAAATCTAGGTGAGGCTTACTTTTACTCCTAGGCCACTCTTTCTTTTCTTTTTCTTTCTTTCTTTCTTTCTTTCTTTCTTTCTTTCTTTCTTTCTTTCTTCTTTCTTTCTTCTTTCTTTCTTTCTTTCTTTCTTTCTTTCTTCTTTCTTTCTTTCTTTCATTCTTTCTTCTTTCTTTTTTTCTTTCTTTCTTTCTTTCTTTCTTTCTTTCTTCTTTCTTTCTTTCTTTCTTTCTCTTTTTATTAATCTAAAATGATGCCAGGATTAAATAAGTAGTTCAATGATGAAAATTTCAAGAAATACTTACAAACTTTTATTTGGAAAAGAATGTACACTCCAGTAAGAGAGACAGGCTTTGGTTGACTTTCCCATAATGCACAAGGTAGACCTTATAAATTTAGATTAATTGCTAACCTGGGGATTCCTCCTTCAAGATGCTGAAATCCATTACTAATGAAAAATATTTTGAACTAGCCCCACCTCCATATTCAAGTATTTAAGAAGTCTGCTCTTCCATTGTCACCCTACTCAGTCTTGGACTCAGCTGCTCTGAGGTAAGATCTTAGATTTTCATGGAAACAAGATAAAACATTCCCCAGAGAGTGAGATGTATTCTTTAGGAATCACTCTGTGACTATTAGAAAGTCCCTTCAAGATTAAAAATGATGAATTTATGCATTCACTTTTTGGCAGCTAGATTATTGGAAAGGGGATATTTTAGCTTAAAATATAGGAAACTAAGGGGAATCTGGTATAGTTTGGAAGGACATGAGTGGATTTACTGAAGAGGAAAAGGGCTTTTAAGAGATGATTTGTTGAAAGAGAGTGGTTAGTATTCATTATGAGGAATTTTTAGACATTAATGGGTAGGTGTCAAATATAAGTTACACAGTGAGAAGCATGGATTTCCCTCTGAAAAATTTTAAGACATGGATTGCCCTCTTTATATGTAGGTAGATGTGGTTGAAGGTTTTTTGCATGCTTGGGAGGAAACTGAGATATGTTAAATGTCAGCTAGGAACAGCACAAGAAGAGACAGAGGCCAAGCTCAGTTAAAAAAGCAAAAGTGTATTTTACTTACAGGTCTTAGAGACAGAAAGCATGGCACAACACCAAGGGCCAAATGGGGAAATTACCAAGGTAGTCAGAAGGCAGATGGCAAGAGTAAGGAGAAAGCATTAGGCCATAGCTTTTTGGGGGGTTTCTGCTGGAAAGATAAGGCAAGGTAGGGGAAACAGGTTAGAGTTGGCTCCTTTATAATTTTGTCTGGCTTTACTGTGGTCTCTAGTTGCTTGGTACCTAGTGCTGAAATGATTAAGGCAGAGAAATATTTTCTCTAATGTGCATATGCCAGATAGAGGAGGTCTGGATCTGGATTGGTTAGTTTTCATATCAAAAACATGCCTCTACTGAGCCATTCACTATCTCTCAAGATTTGGCTAGCCCTGGAAGGGACAGTCCTTCAGCATTTAGAAAGGTTTTTAAGATGCCAAAACATTATAATATGCAGAAAACTTAAAATATATACATACAGGGTATTGGAAACAATTGTTCTAGGACTTCTATTTCTTGGACAACACTTCTTCCTGATAAAATATTGCTTTATCTCACTTGGAATTCTCTTCTTACGAGAAGCTGTGAGAGTCACAAACTGCCTGAATTTCTGTGGCTTCTCCCAGAAAAACTCCAGGCCTATTTTCTTGAAATGCACCACTTCTAAAGAGCTGGCACCCTGCACAGAGTTCCACCTACATCTCTTTACTTCTCCTCATATGGAAGACCATAGGCAGGATCAACACCCTTCACAAAACTCACTCTTTTTTTTTTTTTTTTTTTTTTTTTTTTTTTTGGGGNTTTTACTGAGGAGATCCAAAGTGTCTGTCCACAGTGTCCTCCACCCTTTGGCTGGATCTTCCCCCAATCCTGTGTTCTAATAAGGCTGGGTAATATTGAATAGTTTTTGGGTCAGGATATTCTCCGAATTGAACAGCAGAAAGGCCTGAGTCTGAGGTCATGCAGATAATTTTTTTGCTTGTTTTTCAGGAAACAAAACAAAAACAAACAACAAAAATCTCTAGTTTGGGAGGGGAATGGNTTTTTTAGGAAACAAAACAAAAACAAACAACAAAAATCTCTAGTTTGGGAGGGGAATGGGAAAAAATCTGAGAGTCTTGAATAGAAGAAAATGATAGTAGAGGAAAGGTTACCTGATGGGGAATGGAATCTGGAATCCTGTATGTGTAAATAAGCCAAATAACACATTACTTTAAGGAAGAGCGTGAACACTGATATTAAAATTAGATACTAGGAGCTGATGTAAACAGAAGTTAATCATAAAATATTGTGTTCATGATGTATATATTGTCACTGATTAATCACCATTCCAAATGTCTACAATACAACATTAATTGTGTATTTTGACCATGTGTCACATAAGTTTTTATATATTTGATTCATTGACAAAGTAAACATATGTCCCTTTGCACTAAGCTTCTTAATGTGTTACTCCTTTAGCAGGATCTGTTCCCTATACACATTCTTCTCTCTCTCTCTCTCTCATACAGATGCGTGCACACACACACACACAAGCAACTCGAATCCATTTTTTTTAATGCAATGAGTCTATGGTTATTTTTGAAATAAGGAATTTGGTTTTAAATTATATCTTTCCTTCAACATTCATAATCGGTTACTCTAGGATATACACTAAGAAAGGATTCAAATGTGGGGTATCTGGGTGGCTCGGTCGGTTAAGTATCTGCCTTCAGCTCAGGTCATGATCCCAGGGCCCTGGGATCAAGCCCCATATTGGGCTCCTTGCTCAGCGGGGAGCCTTCTTCTCCCTCTGCCTCTGCCTGCTGCTACCCCTGTTGTGCTCTCTCTCTTTGTCAAATAAATAAAATCTTTTTAAAAAATGATCCAAATGTTAGAAAAAATTTCATTCTTTAATCAAGGAGATTTGAGGCAATAAGAGTGATTTACTCTATGGTGGCTAACTGAAAATAATAATAATAATTAATAATAAAGTGATTTACTCCTGTGAATACTCTGTAGAGTCCAGTCTGAGTGTTCATATAAAATAAAATTATGTGGTCCATATTCTGATCCAAAAGTAATTTGTTTTCTTAGGCAATTTTCAGATTGTTTGGTCGTATTCTTTGTTATTTCAATTCTTCACTGTACTTTTAAAGGGATGTTTGGGAGCTGATTTGATACTATTAGTAAGTGAAATACAAAATCCTCAATGTATCTGAGTGAAGAAAAAAAAGATGTTTGGCCAAGATAAAATTATTGTGTGCCCACATGAAAATTTTAATATCCAATCAGTTATTCCCAAACCCTATAAACACAATTTCAGTAGTAATATCTTAAATTGTCTCTTTCTATATGAGTCAGACCTGTGACTGTCACAAGAAAATCTTCTGTATATTAAGGAAAGCAGAAGTAGCTGACTTTCATCAAATTTGTTGAGAGGTAAAGTTGATATCCAGCTATGGTTTATTAAGTATACAGACATTTGTGTTTATCCTGCTTAGCTGATAAGGTGTGATAAATGTAGGTTAACACAAAATTGATTTTATTTCCCCCCTCTGGATCTTATTTATTTAGATTTTTTTTATTTATGTGACAGAGAGACAGCCAGCAAGAGAGGGAACACAGCAGGAGAGTGGGAGAGGAAGAAGCAGGCTCCCAGCAGAGGAGCTCAATGTAGGACTCGATACCGGAATGCCGGGATCACGCCCTGAGCCGAAGGCAGACGCTTAACAACTGCTCTACTCAGGTGCCCCTAGAATATTACTCATAATATAAACCCATATTTGATGAACATTTAGAAAGAAAAGTAAGTCTCTCTATTGCCCTGATTAGTTTTGGTTCCACATAAAGGGGTGATTATTCCCTTTTGATGCTTCAGAGACTACATATTCATTGTTATGGAACCAAAAAAATCTGAGTATATTTATAGTATTGGTAGCCAATACATTTTACAGAAATAAATGTCTTTAGTAATTCTGTCACTGAAATAGAAGAGAAACAATACAATATGATTATAATAATAAACTCATTCCTCAATATCCATGAACATATCCAAAAGATGCTCATTTGCATTCCTCAAAAATAAAAAGTATGAGAATTGGTTCCATTTAGTTCAAGGGAGTTTTTTTTTTATTTTAATGTTTTTTTATTATATTATGTTAGTCACCATACAGTACATCCCTGGTTTCTGATGTAAAGTTCGATGATTCATTAGTTGTGTATAACACCCAGTGTACCATGCAATACGTGCACTCCTTACCACCCATCACCATTCTATCCCATTCCTCCACCCCCCTCACCTCTCAAGGGAGTTTTAATAATATTGTATCTTTTTCCCTTTAAATTCAGAAATCATTTTTCCATCTGGAGTTATCTTTAATTATAAACATGAAGGATCAGTAACACAGTATCAAAATAAATATTAAGGAATGAAAAAGCAAACTAGCAATGGGTTCCCAGAATAATATAACATTTTAATAGATTCAGAATGCCATCTTTTCAGAAAAACTCTGCTAATGTTTTGGCTGAAAAATAATTTAAGAAAAGCTTAGGTCACCATAGAATAATATGAGCCAATATTAAGTCCTAAAATTTCAAATTATTCCACAATAGCAACCAAAAGGATTGCCATAGGGATGAACTCAACTCCCTCCTTATGGAATATGATTCATGGCTATCCTCATTAGAGATTTATCATCCCAAATTATCCCATGAGAACAAAGAGACCCAACTGCTTAAAGTTACCTATGCTTAAAAAGGTGAACTTCTTTGACAGCACGTCTCACTATACCCCAGCTGACCCTAATCCTCAATTTAAGTTAGTAGCACTGCCCTGTTAATTCCTGATGCCCCAAACATTCAAAAAGCTGTTTAATAATAACAGCAGCCCCAGGGTGCCTGGGTGGCTCAGTGGCTTAAGCACCCAACTATTAATTTCAGCTCAGGTCAGGACCTCAGGGTTGTGAAATTGAGCCCCACATTGGGCTCTGTGCTGTCTGTGGAGCCTGCTTGGGATTTTCTCTCTCCCTCTCCCTGTCCTTCTCTCTCCCTTTCTCTCTCTCAGAAGTAATAATAATAATGATAATAATAATAATAATAATAATAATAATAATAATAATAATAAAATACATTAGCCCCAATACTAAATTTATCTAGATTTATTGCATCCATCTTCATTTTCTATCAATTTATGAAATCACAAATGTATGTCTATGTATGATCTTTACAATGCAATCATCTTCACTCCAGAGAACAACTTAAATTCAATCAACCTTTCAATACTGGTTGCAAGGCAATACGGAGGGGAAGGCACAGTTACCAACCTCAGGAAATATTTAATCTAAACTAATAGAATTATAAAGAATATAGAGAAGTAGTTGAAAATAAAATAAAGCAAATTTTGAAAGTGGTTTTGTATAAACTATTATATTTATATTTCACACCCAGCCTACAGAGATATAGACCTATGATAACCTTTCATGGATAATGAAAGTGTTAATTTATAGATTATCTGCCCAATGTCACATAGACCATTAATACTGAAACTAGAATTCAAAATGATTCTAAAGTCTATATTCTTTCCTTTATACCATGCTGCTTCTGACATATTATCCATGGTAGGCCCGCCTAAATTTCAATTATTAATTAACCTAGCAACATTTTGCCTTTGGAGCCCTAGGAGATACCATGTGACACAAACATGAAGGCCAATCTCCAGAACTCCACTGACTTTATCCTCTTGGGCCTCATCACCCATCCTGCATTCCCTTGGCTTGTCTTTGCAGTGGTCTTCTCCATTTTTTTGGTGGCTGTAGCAGCCAATGTGGTCATGATTCTGCTCATCCACATGGACTCTCGCCTCCATACACCCATGTACTTTTTACTCAGCCAGCTTTCCATCATGGATACAGTTTACATTTGCATCACCGTTCCCAAGATGCTGCAAGATCTTCTATCCAAGGAAAAGATCATCTCCTTCTTGGGGTGCGCACTTCAGATCTTCCTCTACCTGACCCTAATTGGAGGTGAATTTTTCCTGCTAGGCCTCATGGCCTATGACCGGTACGTGGCTGTGTGCAAACCCCTGAGATACCCTCTCCTCATGAACCGCAGGATTTGTTTGTTCATGGTGGTGGGCTCCTGGGTTGGTGGCTCCTTAGATGGATTCATGCTGACCCCCTTCACCATGAGTTTCCCCTACTGTGGGTCCAGAGAAATCAATCACTTTTTCTGTGAGATCCCAGCGGTACTAAAACTATCATGTGTTGACACATCACTCTATGAGACTCTGATGTACGCCTGCTGTGTGCTAATGCTGCTCATCCCTATATCCATCATCTCTGTTTCCTACACACGCATCCTGCTCACCGTCCATAGGATGAACTCTGTTGAGGGCCGACAAAAAGCCTTTGCTACCTGTTCCTCCCACATTGCGGTGGTGAGCATTTTCTATGGAGCAGCCTTCTACACCAATGTGCTGCCTCATTCCTACCATACACCAGAGAAAGACAAGGTTGTATCTACCTTCTATACCATTCTCACCCCAATGCTCAACCCACTTATCTACAGCTTGAGGAATAAAGATGTGGCCACAGCTCTAAGAAAACTGCTGGGGAGATGCCCCTCCTCTCAGAGAAGGAGAGTGGTGGATTTGTCCAGGAAATATTAGAGGGTTCCAGATGCAAAGATCATCTGTGCTGTGGCCACTGGCACACAGTTATTTCAGAAAATATGCTTTTGATTCTGGAAAAAAAAATTCACTGTGATTTTAATCATCGTGAATTATCAATAAGGAAAATTGTCCCTTTGCGAGAATCACTTAGGGACAATAACTGAAGCCTACAAGTATCATAATTGGCCAATATGCTGGGATTCACTGACATTTTCCGGAAAGCATTCTATTCAAGTAACATTATAAATAATCCCAAACAGGCCAAATGCCCCTTTTAAGAGTACTGAATAAATATTTTTATGTTACACATGTTCATGTGTTATTTGTGTCTATATTATTGGTCAACTTTTGAACAGAAATTACAAGGAGCAGTCACCATGTCCTTGAGGATTTAATGTCAAGCATTCAGTATAAATTAAATAATTTCTAATGATAATAATGTAGCTGCTTTATTTAGGAAAATTTTATGAAAACAACTTAATTATATTTTGGGTTCTGTATTCTTAGTCATCTTTTATGAATGCTTGTGTTCTCTAACAACTGAAACTAAACTGTGGGTGGTTATCATGCCTTTATTCACATAGAGTCTTGTGTGTTCCTGGAAATCAATAAATATTTACTAGTTGAACAAAAACTGACTTCTGTCATTCAGATAGCAACACGGCTAAAATCTTTCCAAAACTTGCATTCATGCCCTGGTAGGGTGGGCAGTGATGTGGGTGGCAAAGAATTGCTCAAAGAGTAGAACGAGCAGGACAGAGTTCATTCACTCTCCAAAGGAGGAGAGGGTCCAAACATCAAGACAGATGTCAGCCCTGAGTTTCTGTCAGGCTGGGCTTTTTAAAGGTTTTTGAAGGATGTGAGAGAGTTGCTGTTGTGTCCATAGGGAGTGGCAGGTGGGGAGGGGTTCGACTTTTGGCCAGGTAGAGCAGGAGGTGGCAAGTTTTTCTAAGGGCTCTGTCTGTGGCTTGTCCAGGATGTGGTTTGTGGTCCAGCTAGAGTACGTGTTTTGTGGTCTATTTTCTGAGAATGTGGGGTACTGTGACCTAAAAAAACAAAAAAATTAGGAACAATTGTCTGTCAGTTTTATCTGTAAGCATGGCTGGGAAAGGGGCTTTGAATAAAACCAATTTATCCCCTCCTCTCTTTATTTTAAACTGTTCCTGATTGAGAAAACTTCCTGCTGAATAAGGTCATAGAGCTGCCCTACATAGCTGCAAAAGAGACAAGAGTGAGGGACATACTGGTAGCAGACTGCTGTGTTCTGAAAGCCAGGGCTTCCTAGGTATGTGACAGATTGTTAATTAAGTTGAGCTTTGGAAAGGGACCCTATATAACCTTTTTTGTTTAGGAAGGTGAGGAGAGTGATGAAGCCAGAAATAGAAGTGGGAAAAGAGGTGCTATAGATGAGAAATTCATCTACATCTCAGATACGGGTACTATTTGGGAGGGAGGGAGATTAGAGAAATCTGATTCCAGAGCTTGTCCAAAGAAATGGGGCTATCCTTAAAACCCTATAGGAGAACTGTCCAAGTCAACTGTTGGGAGCATCAGGTGTCTGGGTCAGTCCAGGTGAAGGCAAAAAGGTCTTGGGGTTCTGGGGAGATGGGAATAGTGAAAAATGCATCTTTAAGATTTAATACAGTGAAGTACAGGGTGAAATGGTGGAGAGAAGATTATATGAATTGGGGGCAACAGGATGGATGGGGACAAATGCCTCATTGATAATTCTGAGATCCTAACCTATTCTATTTAAAAAAAAAATCTGGCTTTTTGAATGGAAGGAGTGGAGTATTGCAAGGAGAGTTAGTAGGTTTTAGTTTCGAGGTAAGGAATTTGGAAATGAAGGGTTGTAAGCCTCACAAGCCCTCAGCTTTGAGAAGATGTTGGGCTTTTGAAGGGAAACAAGTAAAATCCTTAAGGTATATGGTGATGGGGTGAGTTGAGTAGTCTTAACTGGTTTGGAGATGTCCCATATGGGTGAGAGATCTGAAGTCATAACTGGACAAAGTGAAGTGGGAATAGGGTGTGTTGGTTCAGTAAGGAGTCCCAAGAATTAGAATTGGGAATGGATGGGGTGCAGATGAAGGTAAGTCCCTAGTTTAGTCATGATGTTTCATCCCAGGAAGGGTGTGACAGGACAGCATGGCAAAACAAGAAAGGAATGGCTAAAGGTTTGATCTCTCAAGGCACATTAGAAAAGCAGGGTAACTGAGGGTTGAGAAAGAATACTGTCAACCCTGACATAGAGATGGAGAAGGAAAAGGAGGGTCTGGAAAATTCTGGGAGAATGTTGTAGGATGCTCCAGTGTTAATTGAGAGTTGCCCTGATTTGGGCCATGGAGATGACACGTATGGGAGCCTTTGCCAATCCTGGGATGTGTCAGTACCTGCCCTAAAGAAGTCCCAAGAGATCTGCCACCAGAAATATGGCTGATGCCCCCTGTTTGGGCCCCAAAGACAAGTTTGGGGAGCCCCCCCCCGCATTTCGTTACTCTTCCAGTGGCTAACCTGCTTACTGCAGGGGATAGGAATTTCAAGTAGTGGTTTTTATTGGGACATTGTTTAGGCCAGTGACCAGGCTTACTGAAGGTGTAACAAGCTCTCAGAGAGGGCTTGTGGAATGTTTGGGTTGAGTTAGTAGGTTTAGACTGCTCCTGAATAGCTCCATTAAGGACAGTAGTCAGGAGCTTATAAGCCGGAGATCATTTTTGATCTCTTTGTCTCTTTTTATCATTGATTTCATCCTCTCTGCTGTGAAAAACCTTGAAGGGTGGGGTCTAGTAGTTCAGATTGAGGGATTTGAAGGCCTTTATGTAGTTTTTGAAGTTTTTGTTTGTTTTGTTTTGTTTTTCTAATGTCTGGGACTGACTGGGAGATGAAATGCATAGCCAGGATAGATTTTCCTTTGTAAGAGTTAGAATCAAGGTTGGTGAATTTTTGGAAAGCCTCAGTCAGGTAAGTGAGAATAAGGGCAGGGTTTTCATCTGATCTCTGGGTAATCTTTCTTAACCTTTCATATTTGACCTGTTTAGAAGCTGCTCATTTCATGTCTTCTATAAGGCAGGTGACCATGTGGTATGTTTGACCTTGTTCCAGAGTAGGGCTAATAATTCCAATTGGGCTCAGCTAAGGGAACCACTGCCTTGCTGGGAGCATATAGTGCAGGCTGACTGAAGTTCATATCATCAGCATATCCAGTAGCCTTGGATAAAATTCTGGTCTTTTCTTCTGGGATGGTACAGGTGGAGAGAATAACACAGAGGTTTCTCCAGGATAAATTATAAGAAAGGGTGAGATATTCAAATTACTTAGTGAACCTGGAGGGATTGGTTGAGATACTATATGATAAAGATCTGGCATGGAGAAGGGAACATGGGCTTGAACAATGCCCTCTGCACTGGGTGGCAGGAACAACAGGAGGTTGGTAAGAGTGGCCAGAGCAAGAGTGGATGGGAGAAAGATCAAGATGTGGCAGCAAGGTCTGGTTGGTAATGGGGGTTCTGACAGGTCTTGAGGGATAGGAAGGTAGATGGGGGGATGTGGAGGTGCCAAGTGAGGATTGACTGTGGGCATGTGGAAAGGCAGAGGTTGTTCAGCATGGTTGAAGTCTGAGTTGGGAGAATCAGGGAGAGAGAGTTGTCTTTTGGGGCAATAGAGGGAGCATCTGGTAAGCAGTGTAAAGGTCAGGATGATGATCAATTTCAAAGAAAGCTTTGACATAAGGAGCCTCACATCAAATGCAGAGGATATGACAATATACACTCAATTGGAGAAGAGTATTGTGTTTAAGAAAGCCATTCTTTATGGTGACTAACATAATAAAAAAATATTATTATTAAAAAAAAAAAAGAAAGCCATTCTTTGGCCGGACCTCCTGGTCACCTAATTTATATTGGGGCCATGCTGTATTACAGCAGAAAATGGGATATTTGAGCCAAATATCTTGTTCCTATTGGAGGTTTTTGATATTTTTAAGGAAACATCCCAGAAGGGAGTCCTTGGGAAGGGTGGGCAAGGTATTGCCCATCTGGAAATCTAGGAAAAAGAGAAGAGAGATTTTGAAGACTGGAACAAAGGGAAAAATCATGAAGGGAGACATCTTGACCCAGACTCCCAAGAAGATGAAACCCTGACCAGTATTGAGCCCAAGATAAAGGGGCATTCCCTAAACTCAAGGGTCCCTGTGAGGGGAAGGGATTGAGGAACTGTGGAAAGACCCAGAGGTCTCTACAGTGGTTGATGCATTGATTGTTGACTGAGCCAAGTAATGGGGCTTGAACCTGCTATGGGGAATCAGCCAACAACTGATGATTGTTCCTAATGCTCAAGATCTCAAAAAGCCCTCCTGAAAATGAAAATTTTGACTCACCCAAGATTAGTTGACAAGGAGATCTGGTTGAGATGGATCCTGATAAGCAGGTAATGTCCACTTCCCATACATAGGGCCACCAAAATGTTTGGGTGGCCTGGTGATGTGTGCGACAAAGAATTGCACAAAGAGTAGAGCCATAAGCAAGACAGAGTTTATTCACTTTCCAAGGGGGAGGAATGGGGCCAGACATCAAGTGAGATGTTGGCCCCAAGTCTCTGTCAGGATGAGCCTCTTAAGGGGTTTGAAAGATGTGTGAGGATTTCCCCATGCCCAAAGGGGGTTGGGGAGGAAGTTGACTCTTGGACAGGTAGAACAGGAGGTGGCAGGTTTTCTGAGGGGCTCTGCCCAGGGCTCATCTAAGATGCAGGTTGTGGTCCAGGTAGAGAAAAATATGTTTTGTAGTTGTGGTCTATTTTCTGAGAATGTAGGACACCATGACCTAGAAAAACAAAGAGTTTGGGCCAATTACAAGCACCTGTGAGTCTTGTCTGTAAGCTTGGCTTGGGAGGAGTCTTTGAGTAGAACCCTTTAATGCCCTAATAATATGGTATAGATAAACTTAGAATGAATAAATTGAGACATTTCATTAGCTAAGTCAGTTCTCTTGGTCAGTTCTTCTATTCTCAACTTCTCAATCTGGTGTACTGGTAGACAAATATCTCTGCTTTTAATTAACTTTTTATTAAGTGTGGTGTTTGGCTGCATGCCAGGCTTTGGTAGCCTATTAACTAAACAAAAAACACCCTGACTGAACTGTCTTCATCCATTTAACTAATGTTAACTTCCTACTGAATATATGGTTCTAAAATATGACAAATAAAAAAGAAATGATTAATCTGCTGTTTATTTTCTCTATCAATAAAAGGCTTAGAAAATCTTGGACCCATGTTTTAGAGGTTTTACAGTTGACAAACACTAATAAATGGTTATTTAACCTTATGTTAATCTAATGCTGACATAAAGGGGAACATGTTTTCTCCATCGATGTTGATGCAAATAAAACGTCCTCATCAATATGCTTTTTAAGGTTAGATTTGCCTTGAAAGGTTCCTAATAACTTGATCATACCCAGAAATCAAACAAATGAAAAATAAATGGTGGAA
Source organism: Ailuropoda melanoleuca (assembly GCF_002007445.2). NCBI lineage: Eukaryota > Metazoa > Chordata > Mammalia > Carnivora > Ursidae > Ailuropoda > Ailuropoda melanoleuca. Next base: position 1,144,404 of record NC_048220.1, read on the forward strand.
TTGTTTGGACAAATAAATCTCCAAATGAAGAAATTGACTAGGATTCATCAATGAAATATACTCAGTGTTGTTTCAGTTCAGTTTCATTCCCTTTTAATTCCCTTGAGTCTTTATGTTGGTGCTTCCTATTTTCTCCTTCTTCTTGTTTTGTTAGCATCTCTCCTGCTCTTTCCTTTCTCAAAATCTTTCCCCTCACAGTTCCCATTTCCCCTCTACTTTCAACATTTGTGTGTCTTATTTCCTCAGAGTCCTGCCCAGAACTGGTAGGTATATATTAATATCTAATAGGGCCTTTTTTTAAAATTTCCAAGGTGAATCATTTGCACATATAAGAAGGGCATTTAACACAGACTTTGACAAATATTTCAAAAGTATTGAAAAACAACTGATAAAGGAGGTGCATTTAGATTCGTTTCTAGAAATGCCAAAGGAGTTAATGACTGGAGTAGGGAAGAAGGGGACTCCTTTCTTGTTTTTAAAAGTCTATGCACCATCTCAGTGGTGGTTGCACTTATATGTTCACTTTATGATAATTTATCAGTCTCACCACATTTGACAAATGCACTTCTCTCTTGTATGCTGTACTTTAAAACATTTTAAACATTCTAGACATCACATAATATATATTGTGGGTGTCCCCTCTCTTCACTCACAAAACTGGTCCTATTTTACAAGGGATGGCAAGGGATTTTTCTCCAATAATTGTACCACCTTATCCTATAAGATAATTTGTGATCATCACTGTTTCCCTTTTCTTATACATCTAAGAAAGAGGAATGAAAAATTTAAATTTAAATTATTTTAAAAATACCAATAGTATTCTTACAAGATATCAAGTACTATTCTAAATTGTGGGTAAAGATGAAGAGAAAAAAACTGTCCCCATTTTTCAAAGCATATTCAGTGAATTATCTGATTTTGATCTTCAAAAAGTTCTAAGAAGTATTTGGAGAAGGAATTAACCTCACGGGAGTTGGAGAAACTGATGTTTAGAGAAAATCATCACCTTTCAAGCAGGAGGCAAATGGGAGTTCCAGAACAATGTCTTCTGATTTTTGGACTTGTGTTTTTATGCCAAATGTTGCTATTAAATGATAGAAAATAAAGAAGCATGTGGCATATTAAACAGCTGCCAGCTTGTTAATTTTCAGAGTGACCTAGGGGAACTCCTTCTGGAGTAACATGCTGATAAAATCTGTTAATTTTTTGTTGGATGCCAACTGGGCTGGTCTAACAAGGACCTGATGATCCTTGTTGAAAGGCAGTAAGAGCCCTGTTGGGTCTTTCTACGGGTGAAGGACATGGACATGAAATTGACTGAACCCTTGCTTCTGCATATTTAATATATACAGTAATTTATATAATATAAAGAATGAAATGGTCAATAGTATAAATTCTACTTCTTACATACTTTATTAAATGTTTTATTGAATGAATATTCAGGAAAGTTTTGGACATTTAAGAGTGATCAAGAAAAGGAAAATATTTAGACAATTTAGTTTAGAGAAGAGAATTCAGACCTCTGTTCCATAGAAAGTGACAGTACATACTTAGAAAGTCAGATTATTTTGGATAAAGTAAAATCCTACAAAGTGAAGTCTGATAACAATGTGAATATAAAGGCTTTGAAACATGAAATTATGACTATAGAGAAGTGATTTGTCTGAGGCAGGATGGTTGCAATAAAGGTTAATTTTATGGTATTGAAACAGTTTTTTTTTACTTAAATTTATTTTTTATTTTTTATATTTAATTTTTTGATGTAAGGTTCGATGATTCATTAGTTGTGTATAACACCCAGTGCACCATGCAATACATGCCCTCCTCACTACCCATCACCAGCTTATCCCCTTCCCCAAAACCCCTCCCCTCTGAAGCCCTCAGTTTGTTTCTCAGAGACAATAGTCCCTCATGCTTCATTTCCCCTTCTGATACCCCCTTTCTTTTTCTTTTTTTTTAAGATTTATTTATTTATTTATTTGACAGAGATAGAGACAGCCAGTGAGAGAGGGAACACAAGCAGGGTGAGTGGGAGAGGAAGAGGCAGGTCCACAGCAGAGGAGCCTGATGTGGGGCTCGATCCCATAACACCGGGATCATGCCCTGAGCCGAAGGCAGACACTTAACCGCTGTGCCACCCAGGCGCCCCTACCCCCCTTTCTTTATCCCTTTCTTCTCCTACCAAACTTCCTACTTCTTATGTTCCATAGATGAGAGAAACCATATGGTAATTGTCCTTCTCTGCTTGACTTATTTCACTTAGCATTATCTCCTCCAGTGCCATCCATATTGCTGCAAATGTTGAGAAATCGGTCTTTTTGATAGCTGAATAATATTCCATTGTATATATGGACCACAGCTTCTTAATCCAGTCATCTGTTGAAGGGCATCTTGGCTCCTTCCACGACTTAGCTATTGTGGACAATGCTGCTATGAACATTGGGGTGCATATGGCCCTTTTCTTCACTATGTCTGTATCTTTGGGGTAGATACCCAGTAGTGCAATGGCTGGATCATAGGATAGCTGAATCTTTAACTTTTTAATGGACCTCCACACTGTTTTGCAGAGTGGCTGTACCAACTTGCATTTCCACCAACAATGTAGGAGGGATCCCCTTTCTCCACATCCTCTCCAACAATTGTTGTTTCTTGCCTTGTCAATTTTTGCCATTTTAACTGGCATAGGGTGGTATCTCAGTGCAGTTTTGATTTTAATTTCTCTGATGGCTAATGATTTTGAACATTTTTTCATGTGTCTGTTAGTCATTTGTATGTCTTCATTGGAAAAGTGTCTGTTCATATCTTCTGCCCATTTTATGATTTCTTTATTTGTTTCTCATGTATTGAGTTTGAGAAGTTCTTTGTAGATCTTGGATACCAGTCTTTTATCTGTAGTGTCATTTGCAAATATATTCTCCCATTCCGTGGGCTGCCTGTTAGTTTTTTTGACTGTTTCCTTGGCTGTGCAGAAGCTTTTTATCTTGATGAAGTCCCACATGTTCATTTTATCTTTTGTTTCTCTTGCCTTTGGAGATATGTCATGAAAAAGGTTGCTGTGGCTGATGTCATACAGGTTGCTGCCTATGCTCTCCTCTAGGATTTTGATAGATTCCTGTCTCACATTGAGGTCTTTCATCCATTTGGAGTTTATCTTTGTGTATGGTGTGAGAAAGTGGTCAAGTTTCATTCTTTTGCATGCAGCTGACCAATTTTCCCAGCACCATTTATTGAAGAGACTGTCTTTTTTCCACTGGATGTTTTTTCCTTCTTTGTCAAAGATTAGTTGCCCAAAGAGCCAAGGGTCCATTTCTGAGTTCTCTATTCTGGTCCATTGGTTTATGTGTCTGTTTTTGTGCCAGGACCATGTTGTCTTTGTGATCACAGCTTTGTAGTACAGCAAGATATCTGGCATTGTGATGCCCCAGCTTTGTTTTTCCTTTTTGACCATTCCTTGGTGATCCGGGGCCTTTCTAGTTTCATAGAAATTTAAGGGCTGCTTCTTCCAGTTCTTTGAAAAATGTCAGTGGTATTTTGATTGGGATAGCTTTGAAAGTATAGATTGCTCTGGGGAGCATGGACATTTTAACTATGTTAATTCTTCCGATCCATGAGCATGGAATATTTTTCCATCTTTTTATGTCTNATATTTTTCCATCTTTTTGTGTCTTCTTCAATGTCTTTCAAGAGTGATTTGTAGTTTCTAGAATATAGATCCTTTACGACTCTGGTTAAGTTAATTCCGAGATAACGTATGATATTTGGTGCTATTGTAAATGGGATGGATTCCCTAATTTCTCTTTCTTCACTCTCATTGTTCATGTATAGAAATGCAACTGATTTCTGAGCATTGATTTTGTATCCCACCACATTACTGAATTGATCTATAACTTCTCATAGTGCAGAGGATATGAATAGACACTTCTCCAATGAAGACATACAAATGGATAATGGACACATGAAAAAATGTTCAAAATCATTAGCCATCAGAGAAATTCTAATCAAAACCACACTGAGATACCACCTTACACCAGTTAGAATGGCAAAGATAGACAAGGCAAGAAACAACAATTGTTGGAGAGGATGTGGAGAAAGGGGATCCCTCCTACATTGTTGGTGGGAATGCAAGTTGGTACAGCCACTCTGGAAAACAGTGTGGAGGTCCCTTAAAAAGTTAAAANACTCTGGATAACAGTATGGAGGTCGTTTAAAAAATTAAAAATTGAGCTACCCTAAGACCCAGCCATTGTACTACTGGGTATCTACTCCAAAGATACAGATGTAGTGAGGAGAAGGGCCATATGCACCCCAATGTTCATAGCAGCATCGTCCACAATAGCTAAGTCGTGGAAGGAGCCAAGTTGCCCTTCAACAGATGACTGGATTAAGAAGCTGTGGTCCATATATACAATGGAATATTATTAAGCTATCAAAAAGACCAATTTCTCAACATTTGCTGCAACATGGACAGGACTGGAGGAGATAATGCTAAGTGAAATAAGTCAAGCAGAGAAAGACAATCATCATATGGTTTCTCTCATCTATGGAACATAAGAACTAGGAAGATCGGTAGGAGAAGAAAGCGATAAAGAAAGGGGGGCAATCAGAAGCGGGAATGAAGCATGAGAGACTATGGACTCTGAGAAACAAACTGAGGGCTTCAGAGGGGAGGGGGTTTGGGGAATGGGATAGGCTGGTGATGGGTAGTGAGGAGGGCACATATTGCATGGTGCACTGGGTGTTATACACAACTAATGAATCATCGAACTTTCCATCAAAAACCAGGGATGTACCATATGGTGACCAGCATAATATAATAAAAATATTATTATAATAAAAAATATAAAATACAAAAGTATTACATTCATGGCCAAAATTCACTTGAATGTATAACTTCTTTTCAGCTTGTTTAATAAACAGTCATTTTGCATTAAAAAAACAATATTTTTTCAAGTTTACACATCATCTTGACCATTGTTACTTTGAACTGCATTTCAGATAATTTTTTATATCCATATCCATCAGTTCTGTGGCAGAAGCCACAGGCTCATTATCTTTCCTTTGCTTGGGGTGATTTCTCCTTCTTGTCATTCTGATGAGGTGTGGTTGTCGGGTTGCCCCCAGCCCAAATTATTGACCAGGACCCACGCAGTGTGCTCTTGTTTTATATGGACCTTAGGGATTTGGGCTTCTTGATTTTTCAGCCTGCCTTCTGGGTGAGCGGCCTACCATAATGATACTCAGGCAACCCTGTTTGGGTAGTGTTTCCCTGTCCCCTGCGAGGGGAGATGGGGATGGGCACAATGTGAGCTGGTATTTCTGGGCTTTTGTTCTCTGGCAGCTTTCCCTGGCAGTTTTCTGTGGCTCTTCCAAGAGTCAGAGCAGCAGTGGCAGAATCCCAGCCTCTGTCTCCGAACAGAGAGATCGCAGCCCACTCTCCACTGAGCTCTCCTGGCCTCTTTAACTCTGTTTCTCTTGGTGTCGCTAAAAACCCTGCAGCATCCAGCGTTGTGTGCCCCACACTCGGTGTCCCAGCGCTCATTTCCAGGGCCGGCAATTCTCTGTCCTTTGTGCTTCTAACACCCCAGCAGCAAGCTGCCCCCGTGCGTCCTCCTGAGATTCCTATTTCAGTATGGTTCAGGGGGAAGTCCGGAGTACTGGTTTTCAATCTGGTTGCATGCGCATTCCCAGGCTCATGGTCTCAGTCTGCTCTGTCAGGGGTGCTGGTCCAAGAGTCTGCCTGCTTCCCAGTGCAGGTTGCTACCGCTTCCCGGCACCTGAGCACGGCAGCTCCCTCCCCCTTCCATTTATCTTCCAATGTCTGGGTGTGGATTCATGGCTCCTGCTTAGTACCTCAATACTCAGTGCTGGAGTTGTTCATTTGTAGAGATCTAGATGTATCTTCCTGTGTCTCAGGCTGATTCCATGGGTTTTCAGGATGGCCTGGTACCTATCTCGCTCCACTCAGGGGAACAGCTGAAAAAGGGGACCCCTACTCCTCCGCCATCTTAACTCCTCCCCCCCATACTTAACATTTCAACTAGATGTTTAATACAACGTATTCCACAGTAGCTTTTTAACTTGCACTTTTTCACACCTGTATTTATTTCTTTTCTTTTTCTTTTTTTATATGTATAGATACAAGCTTCAATGTAGTCCTTTTTTCCCTATTCAGTAATATATATACAGTAATATATATATGCCAGTTTTATTTTCCCTCTAATTCTTGGAAGTAGTGTTCTCTAACAAAAAGAACAAAATACACCCAGGAAGAACTGAAACACCCTACCTCACCCACATTGAGAGATTATACCCTCCCCTCCCCTCATTTCTGACTTTCTTCTTTTTTAATTTATAAATCTTATTCTTGGGGTTCATTTTGGCTGGGTTTTTCTGGTGGTGGCTTCTGATCGTTTTGAACTTTCCCCGGGTGCACCTAGCCTGGATTGTGGTTGAAATTTTTAACTCTGTACATTCCTTCAACCACACCTCAACTGAATGATTAGGACTAGGAAATCCCACCAAAGAAAAGAACCAGAGACAATGGCCTCTCCCACAGAATTAACGGATATGGATATAAGCAAGATGTCAGAAATAGCCTTCAGAGTAACAATTATGAAGACAATAGCTAGGCTTGAGAAAACCATTAATGGCAACATACAATCTCTAAGGGCAGAAATGAGAGCTAATGGGGTCGAGCCTAAAAATGGTATGAATGAGATGCAGTCTAAACTAGATACTCTAACAGCTAGAGTAACGAGGTAAAAGAATGAATTTGTGATCTAGAAGATAAACTGATAGAAAGGGAGGAACAGGAGTAGGTCTGCAACAAACAGCTTAAAATCCATGAGAACAGACTTAAAGAGATCAATGACTCCATGAAATGTTCCAGTGTTGGAATTATTGGGATCCCTGAGAGGGTGGAGAGAGAGAGAGAGAGGACTAGAAGATATATTTGAGCAAACAGTAGCTAGGAACTTCCCTAATCTGGAGAATGAAAGAAGCATTCATGTCCTAGAGGCAGAGAGGATCCCTCCCAAGATCAATAAAAATATACCAACACCACAGCATATAATAATAAAATTTGAAAATCTTAAAACCAAGGAAGCCATTTAAGGGCAGTTAGGGGTAAGAGGTTCCTTATGTGCAGAGGGAGGAGCATCTGAATAACATCAGACCTGTCTATAGAGACCAAGCAAGCCAGAAAGGGCTGGCAAGACATTTTCAGAGTACTAAATGAGAAAAATATGCAGCCAAGAATGCTTTATCCAGCAGGGCTGTCATTCAAATGGATGGAGAGATAAAGAGCTTCTAGGACCAGCAGAACCTGAAAGAATATGTGATCAACAAGTCAACCCTGCAAGGAATATTAAGGGGGATTCTATAAAAGAAGAAAGACCCCAAAAGAAATATGGACCAGGAATTTACAGGGACAATCCATAGAAACAGGACTGTACAGGTAATAGGATGGCAATAAAAATATAACTTTCATTAGTAACCCTCAATGTGAACAGCCTAAATGCTCTCATGAAAGGGCTCAGGATTGCTGATTGGTTACAAAAAAAAAAAAAGACCTATGTATATGTGGTCTACAAGAGACTCATTTTGAAACTAAAGACACCTCAAGACCAAAAGTGAGGGGATAGAGAACAATTTTTCATGCCAGTGGACCTCAAAAGAAAGCTGGTGTAGCAATTCATATATCAGACAAATTAGAATTTAACCCAAATACTGTAGTAACAGATCCAGTGGGACACTATATGATTCTTAAAGCATATATCCAACAAGAAAATATAACAATTGTAAATATCTGTGCCCCAACATGGGAGAAGCCAACTACATAAGCCAGCTGTTAACCAAAATAAAGAATCATATTGACAATAATACATTAATAGTAGGAGATTTTAACACTCCACTTTCAGCACTGAACAGATCATCTAAACAGAATATCAGTAAAGAAACAAGAGCTTTGAATGAAACACTGGAACAGGTGGATCTCGTAGGTGTATACACAACATTCCAGCCTAAAACAACAGAATAATCATTCTTCTTGATTGCACACAGAACTTTCTCCAAAATAGACCACATATTGGGTCACAAATCAGGTCTCAGCCAATACCAAAAGACTGAAATCATTCCCTGCATGATATCAGACCACAATGCCTTGAAACTGGAACCCAGTCATAAGAAAAATTTGGAAGGAATTCAAACACTTGGAAGGTAAAGACCATCCTGCTAAAGAATGAATGTATCAACCAGGAAATTAAAGAAGAACATAAACAATTCAGGGAAATCAATTAGAAAGAAAACGCATCAGTCCAAAACCTATGGGATACTCCAAAGGTGTTCTAAGGGGAAAATTCATAGCCATCCAAGCCTCACTCAAAAAATTATAAAAATCCCAAATGCACGAGCTAACCTTACACCTAAAGGAGCTGGAGAAAGAACAGCAAATAAAGCCTAAACCAAGCATTAGAAGATAAATAAAGATTAGAGCAGTTATCAATGATACAGAAACCAGAAAAACAGTAGGACAGATAAATGAAACTAGAAGCTGATTCTTTGAAAGAATTAATAAGATTGATTAATCTCTGACCAGACTTATCCAAAAGAAAAGGGAAAGGACACAAATAAACAAAATTATGAATGAAAGGGGAGAGATCACAACTAACACCAAGGAAATAGAACCAATTAGTAGAAGTTATTACCAGCAACTATATGTCAACAAATTAAGCAACATGGAAGAAATGGATGCCTTCCTGGAAACTTACAAACTACCAAGACTGAAAGAGGAAAAAATAGCCAATCTGAATAGACCCATAACCAGTAACAAAATTGAAACAGTGATAAAAAATGTCCCAAAAAACAAGAGTCCAGGTCTAGATAGCTTCCCAGGCAAATTCTGCCAAATATTTAAATAAGAAATCATACCTATCCTAATGAAGCTGTTAAAAAAAAAAGGAACAAAAGGAAAACGTCCAAACTCCTTCTATGAGGCCAGCATTACCCTGATCCCAAAATCAGGCAAAGATCCCATCAAAAAAAGGAGAATTACAGAGCAATATCCCTGATGAACATAGAAGCCAAAATACTCAACAAGATCCTAGCTAATAGGCACCAACAGTACATTAAAAGGATTATTCACCATGACCAAATGGGATTTATTTGTAGGATGCAAGGGTGGTTCAACATTTGCAAATCAATCAACATGGCAAAGCACATCAATAAAAACAAAGACAAGAGCCATATGATCCTCTCAGTTGATGCAGAAAAAAGCATTTGATAAAATAAAACATCTGTTTCTGATTAAAACTCTTCAAATGATAGGGATAGACAGAACATTCCTCAATATCATAAAAACCATCTACGAAAAGCTTACAGTGGATATCATTACCAATGGGGAAAAGCTTTTCCCTTAAGCTAAGGAACACGAGAGGGATGCCCACTCTCACCACTATTGTTCAACATAGCACTAGAAGTCCTAGACTCAGCATCAGACAACAAAAAGAAATAATAGTCTTTCAAATTGGCAAAGAAGATGTCAAACTCTCCTTCATAGATGACATGATAGGTTATGTGGAAAACCCAAAAGACTCCAACCCCTAATTACTAAAACTCATACAGCAAATTCAGCATTGTGGCAGGATACAAAATCAATGCACAGAAATCAGTTGCTTTCCTATACATAAAGAATGTAACTGTACAAAGAGAAATTAAGGAAGCAATTCCATTTACAATAGCAACAAAAAACCATAAGATACCTAGGAATAAACCTAACTAAAGAGGTAACAGATCTATACTCTAGAAACTACAGAACATGTATGAAAGAAATTAAGGAAGACACAAAAAGATGTAAAAAAAATATTCTATGTTCATGGAATGGAAGAATAAACATTGTTAAAATAACTATCCTGCCCAGAGCAATTTACACTTTCAATACCATCCCTGTTAAAATACCAATGGCATTTTTCAAAGAGGTGGAACAAAAAAAAAAATCATAAAACTTGTATGGAACCAGAAAAGACCCAGAATCACCAAGAGAATGATGAAAAAGTAAAACAAAGCTATGGGCATCATATTACCTGACCAAGCTATATTACAAAGCTGGGATCACCAAGACATCCATGGTACTGGCACAAAAAGGCACACATAGACCAATGGAAGATAATAGAGTCTCCAGAAATGGAATTTCAACTCTATGATCAACTAATCTTTGACAAAGCAGGAAAAAAAAATATCCAATGAAAAAATACATTCTCTTCAATAAGTGGTACTAGGAAGATTGTACAGCTACATATAGAAGAATGAAACTGGATCATTCCCTTACACAATACACAAAAGAAGAGCTCAAAATGGATGAAAGACCTTAATGTGAGACAAGAATCTATCAAAATCCTAGAAGAGAACATAGGCAGTAACCTCTTCAACATTGGCCACAGTAACTTCTTTCATGACACGTCTCCAAAGTAAGGGAAGCAAAGCAAAAATGAACTTTTGGGACTTCATCAAAATAAAAAGATTCTGCACAGCAAAGGAAACAGTCAACAAAACTAAGAGGCAGCCCACGGAATGGGAAAAGATATTTGCAAATGGCATTACAGATAAAGGGTTGGTATCCAAGATCTATAAAGAACTTCTCAAACTCAACACACAATAAACTAACAATCCAATCAAGAAATGGGCAGAAGACATGAACAGACGCTCCTCCAAAGAAGGCATACAAATGGCTAACAGACACATGAAAAAATGCTCAACATCATTAGCCATCAGGGAAATTTGAATCAAAACCACAATGAGATACCACCTTACACAAGTTAGGATGGTAAAAATTAACAAAACAGGAAATGAAATGCTGGTAAGGCTGTGGAGAAAGGAGAACACTCTTACACTTTTGGTGGGAATACAAGCTGATACAGCCACTCTGGAAAACAGTATGCAGGTCCCTCAAGATTTTAAGAATAGAACTACCCTATGACCCAGCAATCGCACTTCTTGTTATTTACCCCAAAGATACAGATGTAGGGAAAAGAAGGGGTATGTGCACATCAGTGTTCATAGAAGCAATGTCCACAATAGCCAAACTGTGGAAGGAGCTAAAATGTTCTTTAACAGATGAATGGATAAAAAAGATGTGGTCCATATATTCAATGGAATATTACTCAGCCATCAGAAAGGAGGGCTACCTACCATTTGCATTGACATGGATAGAACTGGAGGGGATTATGCTAAATGAAATAATTCAGAGAAAAAAAATTATCATATGGTTTCACTTATATATGGAACATAAAGAATAGCATGGAGGACATTAGGAGAAGGAAAAGGAAAATGAAGGGGGGGAACAGAGGTGGAGATGAACCGTGAGTGACTATGGACTCCAGGAAACAAAATGAGGGTTCCAGAGGGGAGGGAAGTGGGTGGATGGGTTACCCCACTGATGGGCATTAAGAAGGGCTATTATTGCACGGAACACTGGGTGTTATGTGCAAACAATGAATCATGGTGCACTACATCAAAAACTAATGATGTACGGTATGGTTTCTAACATAACATAATAAAATAAAAAAAGAAATGGAAAACAACAACAACAACAACAAACCCTCTGATCTCTTCACAATGTCAGCGACTGCTTGATCTTTCCTAATTTCTCTTTGGTCCCAGATGCTGCTGCCAATTATATCCACAAACCTACAGATGTTGTCAATTGTGTTAGGTTATTACAACCTGGAGGTCTCATACTTTGTTACCTCTTTTCTTAGTCAAAACTGTATTAGCTCAACTAAACACCTTGTTTAAAAAAATTGTCAATGACTCCATTTTGTACTGTACACTCCATCTTGTTAAAAATATAAAACTGTACTGACCTTGCTGACTTGCAAAAAAACAAACAAACAAACAAAAACAAGAAAATCACCAATAAATTATTTGCTAAAAAAGAACTTGTAAAGCTTTTCATTATAAGAGATAAAAAGTCCTTGAGGTGCCTGGATGGCTCAGTCATAAGCGTCTGCCTTCAGCCCAGGGTGTAATCCCAGAGTCCTGGGATTGAGTCCCACATCAGGCTCCTCCGCTGGGAGCCTGCTTCTTCCTCTCCCACTCCCCCTGCTTGTGTTCCCTCTCTTGCTGGCTGTCTCTCTCTCTATCAAATAAATAAATAAATAAATCTTTTAAAAAATGAAAACATGAAAAAAAAGAGATAAAAAGTCCTTGATCAATGAATAAGCTGTAACATAAATTTACCCCAATATAAATTCTTGGATAAACAACTGATATTAAGTTTGGTCACTTCCTTAGATCTGTTCTATTGCACTGATAGATTTATTGAAATCCTTAGGTAATAATTCAACATTCTTAACAACTTCCTAATTACTTAGATGGGTATGCTTAATGTCCATGAGGTTTTTGAAATATTAGTATCACTAATTGTTATTTTTTTTTTGCATTTCTTTTTTTTTTTAAATTTTATTTTATTATATTGTGTTAATCACCATAGAGTACATCCCCAGATTCCGATGTAAAGTTTGATGCTTCCTTAGTTGCGTATAACACCCAGTGCACCATGCAATACGTGCCCTCCCTACTACCCATCACCAGGCTATCCCCTTCCCCCACCCCCTCCCCTCTGAAGTCCTCAGTTTGCCTCTCACAGTCCATAGTCTCTCATGTTTCATTCCCCCCTCTGATTACCCCCCTTTTCTTTATCCCTTTCTTCCCCTACCGATCCTCCTAGTTCTTATGTTCCATAGATGAGAGAAATCATATGATAATTGTCTTTCTCTGCTTGACTTATTTCACTTAGCATTATCTCCTCCAGTGCCGTCCATGTTGCAGCAAATGTTGAGAATTCGTTCTTTCTGATAGCTGAGTAATATTCCATTGTATATATGGACCACAGCTTCTTAATCCAGTCATCTGTTGAAGGGCATCTCGGCTCCTTCCATGATTTGGCTATTGTGGACAATGCAGCTATGAACATTGGGGTGCATATGGCCCTTCTCTTTACTACGTCTGTATCTTTGGGGTAAACACCCAGTAGTGCAATGGCTGGGTCATAGGGTAGTTCAATTTTTAACTTTTTAAGGGACCTCCACACTGTTTTCCAGAGTGGCTGTACCAACTTGCATTCCCACCAACAATGTAGGAGGGATCCCCTTTCTCCACATCCTCTCCAACAATTGTTGTTTCTTGCCTTGTCTATCTTTGCCATTCTAACTGGCGTAAGGTGGTATCTCAGTGTGGTTTTGATTTGAATTTCCCTGATGGCTAATGATTTTGAACATTTTTTCATGTGTCTGTTAGCCATTTGTATGTCTTCATTGGAAAAGTGTCTGTTCATATCTTCTGCCCATTTTATGATTTGTTTATTTGTTTCTCGTGTATTGAGTTTGAGAAGTTCTTTGTAGATCTTGGATACCAGTCCTTTATCTGTGGTGTCCTTTGCAAATATATTCTCCCATTCCGTGGGCTGTCTCTTAGTTTTTTTGACTGTTTCCTTGGCTGTGCAGAAGCTCTTTATCCTGATAAAGTCCCATAAGTTCATTTTATCTTTTATTTCTCTTGCCTTTGGAGATGTGTCGTGAAAAAGGTTGCTCTGGCCGANAATTGTTATTTTTATTTCTTTCCTAAGAAAGGTCTACTTAATTAGTTGATGATTTTGAAACCTAGAACCTCTACAACCACCAAGATCATGTTCACTCAGCATGTTGAAATAATAAATAAAAATTATTTATCTGAACTTCCAGAGGGCTTCATAAAGCATCCATGAAGAAACTGCCTAAGAATTACTTTCTAATTGCCTCTATGTTACTCGAGTGTGGCCTAACCCTAAAAAGAGTGACTACTTAAAATAACAGAGAGATTAACCCCCCACACACATGTGATTTGACTTTCTGGGACAGGTCTACCCAGGGACATAGGACTGAATATATCTGTAGTTGATCAGCAATGCTTTTAGAGAACAATCTTGATCAAAAGGTTGAAATGTGAAAGGTAAAATGAAATGCACTCACTCATGTCAAGAGCTTTTAAAATGGAGACAGGAGACCATTAAAGAAATGGTCCTTAGGCCCATCCTTACTGGATGAAACCATAGACATTGAACTGGGCCAAACTGCAAATATTCTAAGGACACTGACTAAACATCTGCAACTTTCTGTGGATAAACATTTTGATTAGTGACAGTCTTAGCAACCAATCATCTTCAGCCAAGATTAATTTTCTGCTACTAACACCGATTAGGATTCTTTATAAATAATGCACACAAGGATTCCCTTCTGTCTTTTAAAACCCTTGATTTTTGTTCCCTAGGGGGACACAATTTGGGTTGCTATCCAAATATATGCTTCCCTAATTGCAATTCTGAGATCCCAAATACATATTTTTATTTTATTTAAGCTCTGCCTCTTTCCTCAGTTGACAGCAATGAAGTATTATTTATGTGCACTGGGAAACAAAAATAAATAAATAATTGACTCACTTTTTTGGCAAAATTTATTTTATTGAAGTGTTATAGAACTGAAACTACAGTTCTCCAAGGTATGCCTGCAAAACCCAATTGAAGTTTTAATCGTGGATTTGTTATATATGGTCCAAGGGGCCTTCAGTATGTTTCCTAACTTCTAAGCTCCAGTTTCAAAAAGAGGAAGAAGTTAATCAAAAGTCAAGGAGGGAGAAAGGATGTTAGGAGATTTTCTGTCTTTTACTGCTGCTTCTTGAGGTAAAGGAAGTTTGACCTTTGGTTTTGTCTACTTAGCATTCTTTGGTGTATTCTCAAGGCACAGATCTCACCGTGAATCTCTCTTGATTCATTAAGTAGCTTATAACTTAGATACTAAACTCATAGCCATTTGAGATTGTTTTTGAGACTTTTATATTTCTCCCCTTTATGCCTTGACTTGCTGACCAATTTCCACAGTAAGAAGAAATTTATAAATAAATAAAATCCCCAAGGGGTCATTTTCAAATCTGTCTAATATCCAATAGGTATTGCTATGGACCAACCTGTCATCATTATTTTGCCACCTTGTGGGTTAATTAATGACTATACATTATCCTCACACAACACTGTGTGTCCTTGGTGTATTCCTTAAATCATTAGGGAAATAAAATTAAAAAAAACATTAAAAACAACAGAATGATATTATAGGTGACTTTGAAGGATTAATGTTGATTTTCTTTTTCTTTTTGTCATTAAACATTTCTTCCTTGAGCAGGTGTTTGGTTATCATCATCATCATCATCATTATCAGAGGCATTTTATGTTTAAGAGCACAAGAAGGGCTGAGTCAAAACCCCTGTCACCACCTACAGCCTTGGGTAAATATTTAATCTCTCTGTGCCTCATTGTCTTTATTTGCGTGGGCATCAGGTAAGTTAATATGAATGGAGCTCTTTCCTGGTTCATAGTCTGTGTTAGTTATTATCATTAACACTTTAACCATCATTATCATCCCCAGCACCTAGGATACATTCTGGATCAAGGGCTCAGTCCTGAGAGTCAGGTACCTAAATGTGAGACTTATGGGATAAGGGCAGTTTATCATCTTCAGGTCCCTGGACTTTTCACAGATAAAAAGTGGATCATCATTACGCCTGCCTCATTGAATGGAAGGAGGTTTGGTGGGAACACTGATATTCTTAGCTACCTCTCAGTAACAGTCCTGAGGTGTGAACTATCATTAACCCATTTCAGTGATGTCTGCAGCTGCTCTCTCCACCAGACACTGGGCTTACCTGTCCTGTCTCATTTGTATACCATATTACTATAAAAAAATTATGAAGATACAATGAAATGTTTTCTTTTTTTTCTCCACACATATTTATGTAATTATCAATTTAGTAGTTATTGCTTTAAATGTATTTCTAAGGCATAATTTTCCTCCTTTCATTTTGTAAAACTAAAAGGAAGCTAGATACCCGAAATTTTACAACATAGAAGAAGAAATTGTTTGGTACATTTATTTGTAACTATTTTCTATAAAATTTTGTTTGAATGCTTAGTATGTTTTCCTCTACTTACCATTCTAGCACATGTATTTAAGAGATCATTGAATATTCCTTATAATTTAAAAATGGATGTACATTATATTGTTCCATGACAGAGGTTATCTCTAAGCATTCACTAAGGGATTTCTCTTATAATATGAACATTCAAAATTTAAAAAAAAATGCCACAGATTAATATGTTTTACTTCCACAATATTAGTTACATTGGCTAAAGCACCTCAAAAGAAAGCTGGATAGCAATCCTCATATCAGAAAAATTAAGATTTTAAAACAAAGACCATAATAAGAGATGATGAGGGACACTATATTATACTTGAAAGCTCTATCTAACAAGAAGACCAAACAATTGTAAATATCTATACCCCAAAATGGGAACAGCTGATTATATAAACCAATTAATAACCAAAATAAAGAAACATATTGACATTCATATATTAATAGTAGGAGATCTCAACACTCCATTCACAGCAATGGACAGATAATCTAAGTAAAAGATGAACAAAGAAATAAGGGCCTTGAATGACATATGGGGCTAGATAGACTTTGTAAATATATACAGAACATTCCATCCTAAAACAACAGAATACACATTCTTCTCAAGTGCACACTGAACATTCTCCAGAAAACCACATACTGGGTCACAAATCAGATCTCAACTGAAACCAACAGATTAAAATTATTCCCTGAATATTTTCAGACTAAAATTCTTTGAAACTGGAATTCAATCACAAGAAAAAAAATGGAAAAAATTCAAACACTTGGAAGTTAAAGAACATCAGGCTAAAGAATGATTGGGTCAACGACTAAATTAAAGAACTTAAAGAATTCATGGAAACTAATGAGAATGAAAACACATTGGTCCAAAACCTATGGGATACTACAAAGGTGATTCTAAGGGGGAAATACATAGCCATCCAAGCCTCTCTCAAAAAATAAGAAAAATCTCAAATGCACAAGCTAACCTTACACCTGAAATAGCTGGAGAAAGAACAGCAAATAAAGCCTAAACCAAACATTAGAATGAAACAACAAATGTTGGAGAGGATGTGGAGAAAGGGGAACCCTCTTCCACTGTTGGTGGGAATACAAGATGGTATAGTCACTATGGAAAACAGTGTGGATGTCCCTCAAAAAGTTAAAAATAGAGCTACCGTATGACTCAGCAATTACACTACTGGATGTTTACTCCAATGATACAGATGTAGTGAAGAGAAGGGCCATATGCACCCCAATGATCATAGCAGCATTGTCCACAATAGCTAAGCTATGGAAGGAGCCTTGATGCCCTTCAACAGACGAATGGATAAAGAAGATGTGGTCCATATATACGATGGAATATTACTCAGCCATTAAAAAGAACGGTTACCCAACATTTGCAGCAACATGGATGGGTCTGGAGGAGAATATGCTAAGTGAAATAAGACAAGCAGGAAAACACAATTATCATATGGTTTCACTCATTTATGTAACATAATAAATAGCAGGGAAATTGGTAGTAGAAGGAAGGGAAAAATGAAGGGAGGGTAAACAGAAGGGGGAATGAACCACAAGAGACTATGGACTCTGGGAAACAAACTGATGGCTTCATAGGGAGGGGGGTGGGGGATTGGGATAGGCCGGTGATGGGTATTAAGGAGGTCACATATTGCATGGTGAATAACGTAACTTAATAATAAAAAAGCATTTTTTTTATATTGCATGGAGCACCGGGTGCTATATGCAAACAATGAATCATGGAACACTACATCAAAAACTAAGGATGTACTGTATGGTGACTAACATAACATAATAAAAAATTTAAAAAAATAAAGAAAAAATAATACTTATTCTTCTGAAGCTGTTTCAAAAAGTAGAAATGGAAGGAAAACACCTAAATTTGTTCTATGAGGCCAGTGTTACCTTGAACACAAAACAAGACGATGACACCATCAAAAAAGGAGAATTATAGACCAACATCCATGATGAACATGGATGCTAAAATTCTCACCAAGACACTAGCCAATAGGATCCAACAGTATATTAAATAGATTATTCACCATGACCAAGTGGAATTTATTCCTGGGCTTCAACAGTGCTTCAGCATTTGTAAAACAACCACTGAGATACATCACATTACTAGAAGAAAAGACAAGAACCATATGATCATCTCAAATGATGCAGAAAAAGCATTTGACAGTGTAAAGCATCCTTTCTTAATTAAAACTCTTCAGAGTGTAGGGATAGAGGGAACATACCTCAATATCATGAAAGCCATCTATGACAAGCCCACAGCAAATATTCTCAATGCGGAAAAAACTGATAACTTTTCCCCTAAGGTCAGGAACATGAAAAGGATGCCCACTCCCACAACTGTTGTTCAACATAGGATTAGAAGTCCTACCCCCAGCAATTGGACAACAAAAAGAAATAAAAGACATCCGAATCAGCAAAGAGATCAAACTTTCACTCTGCAGATGGCATGATACTCGATGTGGAGGACCCAAAAGACTCCACCCCAAAATTGCTAGAATCCATATAGGAATTCAGAAACTGTAAAATCAATGCACAAAAGCAGTTGCATTTCTATACCCTAACAATGAGACAGAAGAAAGAGTAATTAAGGATTTGATTTTGTCAAAATGTCGGTGCTACCCAGAACAATCTACACATTCAATGCAATCCCAATCAAAATACTGTTGACATTTTTCACAGAGCTGGAACAAACAATCTTAAAATTTGTATAGAACCACAAAAGATGCCGAATAGCCAGAGGAATGTTGAAAAAGAAAGCCAATGCTGGTGGCATCACAATGAGAGATTTCAAACTATATTGCAAGGCTTTGGTCATCAAGATAGTGTGGTACTTGCACAAAAACAGAAACACAGATCAATAAACAGAATAGAGAACCCAGAAATGAACCCTCAACTCTATGTCAACTAATCTCCAACAAAGAAGGAAAAAATATCCAAAAGAAAAAGGGCAGTCTCTCAACAAATGGTGTTGGGAAATTGGACAGCCACAGGTAGAAGAATGAAACTGGACCATTTTCTTAAACCATACACAATGACAAACTCAAAATGTATGAAAGTCTTCAATGTGAAAAAGGAATCCATCCAAATGCTATCGGAGAACCCAGGCAGAAACCACTGTAACCTTGGCCACGGCAACTTCTGGTTAGACACATCTCCAAAGGCAAGGGAAACAGAAGCAAAAATGAACTATTAGGATTTCTTAAAGATAAAAAGCTTTGCACAGCAAAGGAAACAATCAATAAAACTAAAAGGCAACCCACAGAATGTGTGAAGTTATTTGCCAATAACATCAGATAAAGGGCTAGTATCCAAGATGTATAAAGAACTTCTCAAACTCAACACACAAAAAACCAAAAAATCAAGTCAAGAAATGGACAGAAGACATGAACAGACTCTTCTCCAAAGAAGACATACAAATGGTCAACACACACATGAAAAAATGCTCCACATCACTGGCCATCCAGGAAATACAAATCAAAACCACAATGAGATACCACTTCACACAAGTCAGAATGGCTAAAATTAACAAGTCAAGAAACAACAAATATTGGTGAGGATGCAGAGAAAGGGGAATCCTTTTTCACTGTTGATAGGATTTTTTTTAGGTTTGTCTAATATTTATTTATTTATTTATAATGTTTTTTTATTATATTATGATAGTCACCATACAGTACATCCCTGGTTTCTGATGTAAAGTTCGATGATTCATTAGTTGCATATAACACCCAGTGCACTTTGCAATATGTGCCCTCCTTACTACCCATCACCAGTCTATCCCATTCCCCCATGCCCCTCCCCTCTGAAGCCCTCAGTTTGTTTCTCAGAGTCCATAGTCTCTCATGCTTCATTCCCCCTTCTGACCCCCCCCCCGCTTTCTTTATCCCTTTCTTCCCCTACCGATCTTCCTAGTTCTTAGGATTTTAAGCTGGTACAGCCATTCTGGAAAATGGTATGGAGGTTCCTCAAGAAGTTAAAAATAGAGCTATCCTAGGACCCGGCAATTGCACTTCTATATATTTACCCCAAAGATACAAATGTATGTATCCCAAGGGCACCTGCACTGCAATGTTTATAGCAGCAATGTCCAGTATAGCTAAAGTGTGGAAAGAGCCAAGATGTCCATTGACAGATAAATGGATAAAAATGTTATATATCGCTCAGCCATCAGAATGGCTAAATACTTACCATTTACAATGACATAGATGACCTAGAGGGTATTATGCTGAGTGACATAAGTCAAACAGAGAAAGACAATTATAATATGACTTCACTTTTATGTGGAATATGAGAAACAATTCAGAGGACCATAGAGGAAGGGAGGGAAAACTGAATGGAAAGTTATCAGAGAGGGAGAAAAACCATGATAGCCTCTTAACATTAGGAAACAAACTGAGGGTTGGAAGGATGTGGGGGGAGGAATAGGATAATTGGGTGACAGGAATTAGAGCATGTGATATGATGAGCACTGGGTGTTATATGCAAATGATGAATCATTGAACACATCTGAAATTAATGAAGTACTATATGTTGACTAATTTGATTTAAATAAACATTTCTTAAAAGAGTGGTTATTAAGGAGGGCATGTGTTGTAATGAGCCCTGGGTGTTATATGCAAATAATGAATCATGGAACACTACGTCAAAAACTAATGATATACTGTATGCTGGCTAACTGAACATAATATTTTTTTTTAATTAAAAAAAAGAAATAAAGGAAAGTAGGTAGGCAAAAAACCCAAACGTGCAGACAAAACATTCTTCAAAAGCATGCCTTTCTGAACTGACACCATCTAGTGTTTTGTTTCTGTAATTCCCAGATGTACTTGAAAATTACATGCTTTCGATTGGCAAATATCACATCTCACATTTGACGTTCATTCACAGAACATTGTCATGATTTAATCACCTGCTCTTACAGAAAAAGCTGTAGAGAAGTCATGTTTTGGGGTCTTTCCTTAAAAATTATGCTGCATCCATCAAAATGCTGAAAAAGGCACAGTGCTAACCTACTAATTTCTAGACTTGTCTTTAAATTACACAATTGCTCTTTGTTAGCAAATGCATCACATTAAAGTCAGATGGATTTTTGCCACTGTACTGCTGTATTCTGCGATATATGCAAATTATTTAATAACCTGCCACCAAATTCTTTAACCAGTTCAGTATCTGAGATGAAAGCGCTAAATGTTCATTCTATTGCTAAGTAGATTTTTTCCAATTTAACCT
Source organism: Ailuropoda melanoleuca (assembly GCF_002007445.2). Taxonomy (NCBI): domain Eukaryota; kingdom Metazoa; phylum Chordata; class Mammalia; order Carnivora; family Ursidae; genus Ailuropoda; species Ailuropoda melanoleuca. The sequence goes on from NC_048220.1 coordinate 1,165,641, forward strand.
GAGAAATGTTACAGACAACAGACAAGGTTTTGCTAGCTTTATAAATGAATCAATGCATTGTTACTAAAATTCCTTGCTTCTTTTGAATTATTCATACTACTTTCATTCAATTAAGAATTCCATTTTGATTTTGCTAGAGCATTTCATTGTTATGTCACGTGAAGGAGTAAAAAGGCATTTGTATATTGAATGAATGATGTTGATTTATTTTTTTAAAAGATTTTATTTATTTATTTGACAGAGATAGAGACAGCCAGCGAGAGAGGGAACACAAGCAGGGGGAGTGGGAGAGGAAGAAGCAGGCTCATAGCAGAGGAGCCTGATGTGGGGCTCGATCCCGTAACGCTGGGATCACACCCTGAGCCGAAGGCAGACGCTTAACTGCTGTGCCACCCAGGCGCCCCGAGTTATTTTATCTTTAAGTTCCTTTGTAAATGCAGAAGTTCTACAATTAATATTTTCTAAAGAATCAGAAAATAAAATCAAAACAAAACAATTCCTCTGTTCTTCACTCTGTTTCCTCTCTCAGTGGTGCCTATAACTGTGTCCTTTAATCTCTTTTCCACTATCTTCTTCCCTCTGTGTCCCACTCTCTCTGTGTCACCTTTTGTCTCTATCTTCTTCTCTCAGTGTTTCTCCCACTTATACCTCTATCCACTCAATCTCTCTCTGGATTCCTGTTTCTCTTTTTCCCTTTGTAAATCCCCTAGTCATTCTCTGTCTCTTGCTCACTCTCTATCCTTTTCTCTAGGTGTTCTTTATGTATTTTGTTATGTGTCAGTCATTTACACAGTCTCTTGTCTTGCCTTCCTTGTATTTCATTTCCCTTCCCTGCTGTGCTGCCTTATTTCCCAATATTAACAGAGGCCTGCTAAGTTCTCTATGATGTCATCTAAAACTTATAAAATGTCTTCAATTCTGCTAAAAAACAAAACAAAAACAAAACAAAACAAAAAGAGTGGTTTTTCAGGTTTCTACAATTTTGTGGTTTTGGGGACACAGACCCATTAATATTCAAAGTTAGATGTTTTGGGGCTTGTATTTCAAGTTTATGTCTAAAATCTTAGAATGTTTGATATGGGATTTGAACATTTAGCTCTTCAGGGAGAAGCTCTGTGCTTTGAGTTCCTTCCAGTTGTGGAACACTGCATTAGGGAAAAAGTTTATGAAACTCTGTTCCAACTTCTCCTATACACTTTGATGTTGTTTTCATTTGTCCAATGTGTAGTCATCACTCAATCAGTCTCTAGGTATTTTTCAGGAGAAATTGTTCCATATGTAACTATATACTTCGTGCGTCCATGGGAGGAAGTGAGTTCAGGATTTTTCCCTGTTGCCATCTTGATCCAGAGCCTATACCTTTATAATATACCTCGAAATCAGTTAAGTGTGATAGTTCACACATTGGTCTTGTTATTTATTTATTTATTTATTTATTTAATAATATTTTTACTATATTATGTTACTCACCATACAGTACATCCCTAGTTTCTGATGTAAAGATCCATGATTCATTACTTGCATATAACACCCAGTGCACCATACAATATGTACCGTCCTTAATTCCCATCACAAGCCTATCCCATTCCCCGCCCCCCTCCCCTCTGAAGCCCTCAGTTTGTTTCACAGAATCCATAGTCTCACATGGTTCATTCCTCCTTCTGTTTAACCCCCTTTTCTTCTTCCCTTTCTTCTCCTACTGATCTTCCTACTTCTGATGTTCCATAAATGAGTGAAACCATATGATAATTGTCTTTCTCTGCTTGACTTATTTTGCTTAGCATTATCTCCTCCAGTCCCATCCAAGTTGCAGCAAATGTTGATAAATCATTCTTTTTGATGGCTGAGTAATAATCCATTGTATATATGAACCACATCTTCTTAATCCAGTCATCTGTTGAAGGGCATCACAGCTCCTTCCATGATTTAGCTATTGTGGACAATGCTGCTGTGAACATTGGGGTGCCTATGGCCCTTCTTTTCACTACATCTGTATCTTTGGGGGAAATACCCAGTAGTGCCATCAAGATAAAAAGCTCTGCACAGCCAAGGAAACAGTCAAACAAACTAAGTGGCAGCCCACGGAATGGGAGAAGAGATTTGCAAATGACACTACAGATAAAAGACTGGTATCCAAGATCTACAAAGAACTTCTCAAACTCAATTCACAAGAAACAAATAAACAAATCATAAAATGGCAGAAGATATGTACAGAAACTTTCCCAACAAAGATATACAAATGGCTAATAGACCCATGAAAAAATGTTCAACATCATTAGCCATCAGGGAAATTCAAATCAAAACCACATTGAGATACCACCTTATGCCAGTTTGAATGGCAAAAATTGACAAGGCAGGAAACAACAACAAGGCAGGAGAGGATGTGGAGAAAGGGATCCCTCCTACATTGTTGGTGGGAATGCAAGTTGGTGCAGCCACTTTGGAAAACAGCATGGAGGTCCCTTAAAAAGTTAAAAATTGAGCTAACCTATGATCCAGCAATTACACTTTGGTCTTTTTTAAAAGATTGATTGATTAATTGATTGATTGATGAGAGAGAGAGAGAGAGCAAGCATGTGCACCTGAGTGGGGGCAGGGACAGAGGGAGAGAATCTCCAAGTAGACTCCCCACTGAGTGAGGCTTCTGACCCCGGACTCTATCCCATGACCCATGAGATCATGACCTAAGATGAAACCAAGAGCTAGATGGTTAACCAACTGAGCCACCCAGTTACCCTTCTAATTTGTTCTTTCCTGTATTGCTTTGGCTATTTGGAGCATTTTCTGGTTCCACACAAATTTTATGATAATTTTTATATACTATTGTAAAAATTACCATTGAAATTTTGATAAGGATGACATTGAATATTTTGATAAGTTTGAATAATAAGGACATTTTAACAATATTAATTCTTCCAGTTCATAAATACTGGATACCTTTTCATTTACTTGTGTCTTCTTCAATTCCTTCAATCAAAGTCTTGTATTTTTCATTGTAGAGATCTTTCACGTCTTTGGTTAATTTTTTTTTAAGTGCCTTGTTGTTGATCCTGTTGAGAATGGAATTATTTTCTTTTTATTTTTCAGATAGTTTATTAGTATATAGAAACCCTACTGATTTTTATATTAATTTTTTATCCTTCAACTTTACTGAATTTTTTGATTAGATCTAACAGTTTTCTGGGACTTACTGGTTTTCTATATATAAACTCATGTTATCTGCAAATAGAGACCATTTTACTTCTTTTCCAATTGTGTATCTTTTATATTTTTTATTAACTGATTGCACTGGGTAGGATTCCAGTACTGTAATAAATAGTAATGAAAGCAGACCCCTTGTCTTCTTCCTCATGAAGAAAAGTTTTCAATCTTTCACCATCATTTGTGATGTTAGCTTTGGGTTTGCCATACATGACCATTAATATGTTGAAATATGTTTCTATTAAATCTTATTTGTTGAGAGTTTTTATTATAAATGGATGATGAATTTTGTCATATAATTTTTCTGAGACTATCGAGATGATCATATAATTCATTTTTCATTCTGTGAGTGTGATGCATCACATTTATTGATTTGTTTATGCTGCACTATCCTTGCATACTAGTTATAAACCCCACTTGATCATGGTAGATATTTTTAATGAGTTTTTAATTCTTTTTTTATAATATTTTTTTTACTATGTTATATTAGTCACCATACAGTATATCCTTAGTTTTTGATGTAATGTTCCATGATTCATTACTTGCTTATAACACCCAGTGCACCATGCAATATGTGCCCTCCTTAATACCCATTACCTGCCTATTCTGCGTGCTGTATTTTGTTGATAAATTTTGTGTTTATATATATCAGGGATATTTCCCTGTAGTTCTTTTCTTATAATGTTCTTTTCTGACTTTGGTATCAGGGTAATGCTAGCTTCATAAAATAATTTGGGAGTGTTCTTTCCTCTTCAATTTTTATTTTGAAAAGTTTGAGAAGGTTTAGCATGAATTCTTTAAATGTTTAGTACAGTTCACCCATGAAACTATGTGATCCTAGAATTTTTTCACTGGAAATATTTTATCACAGATTTAATCTCCTTACTGATAATTTTAACATTCACAATTTCTATTTCTTTATGATTCGGTCTTGGTATTTTGTATGTTTTTAATACATTTTCAATTCCCTCTAGGTTATCCTACTTGGTGTATAGCTGTTCATGGTAGATTCTTATGTGGTGTTTTTTTTTTTTTTTCTGTTGATTCATTTTATTTATTTTTTTTATTTAAATTCAATTAGCCAACATATAGTACATCATTAGTTTTTGATGTATTGCTTAAGGGTTCATTAGTTCTATATAACACGCATTGCTCACCACATCATGTGCCCTTCTTAATGCCCATCACCCAGTTACCCCATCCCTGTCTCTTCCACAGCCCTCAGTTTATTTCCTGGAGTCAAGAGTCTTTAATAATTTGTCTCTCTTTCTGGTTTCTTCCCATTCAGCATTCCCACCCTTCACCTATGATCCTTATGATCTTGTGCATTTCTGTGGAATTAGTTGTAATGTCTCTGCTTCAATTTATAATTGTGTTGATTTGGGTCATTTCTCTTATTTCCTTGATTTATCTAGCTATAGATTTGTCAATTTTGCTTATCTACTCAAAGAATCAGCTCTTAGTTTTGCTCATCTTTTCTATAGTTTTTCTGCTTTCCATTTTATTTATTTCTGTCTTGGTGTTGCCATCTTTGGGTTCAACTTTTTGGGCCTCATGGATCTGGGTGTCCACTTCTCCCCCTAGATTTTGGAAATTTTCAGCCATAATTGCTTTATATATACTTTCTATTCATTTCTATTACTCTTTTCCTACTGGAATTCCCATAATGTTGATATTATGTCTTTTGACTGTGTCTTATAAGTACTGTAGGACTTCTTTATCTTTTTTTTTAATTATTATTCTTGTCTCTTTATTTCTCTAACTGGATAATTTAAAATATCCTATGGTTTAGGACACTGATTCTTTTTTCTGTATGGTTAAGTCTGCTTTTGAAGTTTATTATTTTATTCTTTGGGTCAGCCATTGTATTTTTCTGTTCTAGTTTTCTTTTTTGTTGTTTGTTGTTGTTATTTCTTGTTTTATGAACTTCTTTTATTTATGCACTGCTTTTCTAATTGTATTTAGTTGTTTCTATGTTCTTACAGTTTACTAAACTTCTTTAAGAGGATTATATTTAATTCTTTGTATGACCACTCATAGACACACATTTCTTTATAATCCATTATTGGGATAGGTAATTTTGTTTGTTTGTTGCTTTTTTCCTTTTCTTTCTTTCTTTCTTTCTTTCTTTCTTTCTTTCTTTCTTTCTTATTTTTGGGGGGGTGATGCCATGATTACCTGATTTTTCATGATTGTTGATTTTTTTATGATACTTGATTTCTGATGTTAGTATCTGCATGCGATTAAGTAGTATCTTTTTCCAGACTTTGCAAATTCACTTAGGCAGAAACAGGTTTTCAACAATCAGCTCAGTTTGGGTTTTTGGAAAATTCTGCTAGTAACATTCTTGGGGAGGTAGGGCTTGATATCAGGGTCTGTTCTGGGGAAAGGCTGCTTCCTGAACTTTGAGAACAGTGGTTGGGTGCTGCTGTTGAGAACAGATAGGTAGGATTGCGGATCGGATCCCTGTCTTGGTTTCTGGTCAGCATCACTGGATTTGGGAACTTGGTACTATATTCAGCAACAGTCAGGGCTATGACTAGCTGGCAGAACACCAAAATGGAACCCAGGGCCTACATGGCTGGTTGTTTGGAGATTCAACTAAATCAAAACTGTACAACAAAATTCCTGGCAGGTAGAACTTATGTTTTTGTCTTGCAGATGGGAAAAGCCATAGGTTGTGTTCTGAGTTCAAATGGCACTCTAAGCAAGGCTGTTGGATGGGCTAAGCAACTTTCCATGTACTTTCCTTAAGTTCCCTACTCAGGCAGACTGAAAGCTCTTTTCAGAAGCGGGTTGGGCTTTAAATCAAATTACTAAACAGGTAGAGCAGGGAAACTGCCTCCAAGCCTGCCAAGGCACTTTGTTGTCTTGACTAAAGGTGATACATGCCTCCAAATACCCTGGCCAAGTGGGACCATTGAGTCTGTTGTCAGTATAATCATCTCTCCCTATTACACTATCTGCTCAAATATTTTGGGTTACACAATTTTCTAGATGTTCCAGCCAATCTTTCTGCTTGTGTGAAGACTGGAGCTACATTAATTGGTGGGTGGGACTAGATTTAGTTCCTCTGCAAGAGCAGAATGGGAAGACCAGGTCTAAGTGGCTTCCTAAATGTTACCAGTCAGGCTTTCTGGTCTGGAGGTGCATAGGGGTATAATCAGCAACGGGTGAGGCTATGAATTACTTCCCCTCATTGGGCAGAGTGAGAGAACTGGCTTATAGACCCCAAAATTTCTTTGATTGTGGTCTTGACACAAACCAAATCACTCTCTAAGTTCCTTGGGTGAATGGTGCCACTGGCTTTACTCTGTGAATATCAGTTCTGCCTACCATACTCTCTGCTTGAATGTTGCTGCGCTATGCAGTTTTAAGGTGTTCCAAACAGGCTTTCTGGTCAGGTAGGCCCAGGAGCTATACTCAGAAATGGGTCAGGCTGCGACTCAGTTCCCTGTCTTTGGTGGGGTCAAACCAGGCCCCAGATCTAGAAAATCTATTGTTTGAGGTCCTGAATCAGGTAGACTTGTACCCCAGTTAGTTCCCTGGTTAGTCTGTACCACCATCTTGTCTCTCCAGGTGAACGTAACTGGTAGTTGGGACTTCTACTTGGGCACAGCAGATAGGAACTTGGTGTGCTAGTATCTGAGTACTGATTGTTAGTTCCCCACCCTTCTTCGTCATAACCAGATTTTCAGTAATCAAGCCCCATAGCTTCCCCTGTAATCCCTGTGATGCAAGACCAGTGTGAAAGATCACCAAAGATGACCTACAAGTCTGGAGAGCTGGGTGTCAATCCTTCACTCCGTTTTCCTGCTGGAGGACAATAGATTCAGGCAAGCTCTCTCAGTGAGGTGGGGTACTGACCTGGGTAAGGGGCAATGCAGTCAGAATGTAGCTGTTTTTCCTACCCTTCTAATGTAGTTTTTCCCATCTCTGTGGTACAGGGGAATGTTTCAGCCTCTCCCCCATGTTGTAAGATTTTCTCAGTGGTGCCCTCCCCATAAATAGTTGATTCTTGTTCTTGTGAAAGGAACTAAATTGGAAATAACTTACATTGCCGTCTTAGTTACATCACTCTCTATAATGTTTTAATCAATGTATATATTGCTATAAATGTCCCTTTAGGTTTCTTTTGCAGGATCCCAAGGGTTTGGATATGTTGTATTTCTAGTTTCACTTGTTTTGAGATATTCTTTGATTTCACACTTGATTTCTTCTTTTATCCATTGATTGTAAGTTTGTTGTTTAGTTTTCACATATTTGTAGGTTTTCCAGATTTCCTCATATTGTTGAATTCTATTTTCATACCATAGTAGTCAGAAGTAATACTTGTTTAATTTTCATCTTCCATCTTCTTAAATTTGGTAGGGCTTGTTTGTGGATTTATATATGATATAACCTGGAAAATGTGTTGTGTGTGTTCAAGAAGAATGTGTATTCTGCTACTGTAGATGGATTGTGATAGATTTGTCTGCTGAGTTACTTTGTTCTAAACCATAGTTTAAGCCCAATATTTCATAGTGGTTTTCTGCCTTGACAATGTTTCTATTGTTTAGTGGCTTATTGAAATCTATTACTATTATTGGATTAATGTCTATTTCTCTTTTTATCTCTTAGAATTTACTTAATATATTTGGCTTGTCCCATGTTGGGTACATATATCTTTACCATTTCCAAATAGCATTGATGGATTATTTCCTGTATATTTTACACTGACCTTTAGTGTGTCTTTATACAGTTTTGACTTAGAATCTATTTTGACAAATATGGCTATAGCTTCTCCTGCTCCCTGGTGGTTTCCATTTGCATGAAATAACTTTTCCTTCTATTCACCATGAACCAACAAGTTTTCTTAAAGGTGTAGTGAGTCTTTTTAGGCAGCATATAGCTTAATTTTTTTTTCCTTGTCCATTTAGCCACTCCATGCTTATCAATTTAATGCATTTATATTTAAAATAATTATTTATAGTTAAGGACTTACTAATGCTATCTTATTAATTGCTTTCTCCTGATTTGTGTTTTCTTTGTACTTTCTTTTCCTTCTATCTTTGTGAAGAATGATTTTCCATAGTGATGTGCTTTGGCTCACTTTTCTTCATTTTTATTCATCAACTGTAAATGTTTGCTTTGTGTTTACCTTGAGGTTTACATAAACATAGTATACATAGTTACATCAGTCTATGTTAAGGTAATAACAACTTATCTTGGATTGCGTAGAAATGCTCTACATTTTTATTCTCATTTGTCATATATTATGTATTTGATATTATAATTTGATATTGTTATATTATGTATTTGCCATATATATGTATTTGATAAAATATAATCTGATATTACCTTTTTATATTGTGTATTTATCAAGTTATAGTTTTATTTATTTTTAAATATTTTTCTTTAATTTTTATACTAGAGTTAATTGATAACACACAATTGTATTACAATATTAGAGTACTATCACTTTGAATATGCCATTATCTTTATTTCTTTAAAGATTTATTTATTTATTTGAGAGAGAGAGAGAGCACACATGCATGAGTTGGAGAGGGGCAGAGGGCGAGAAGGACAAAGAACATCTCAAGCAGACTTCCCACTGAGCATGAAGCCCAACACTGGCCAGTCTCCTGACCCTGAGATCATGACCTGAGCTGAAACCAAGAGTTGGTCACCCAAACAACTTAGCCACCCAGGAGCCCCTGCAACTATCTTTAAAATTGACTTTCATGTTTCCAAATATTTTCCAGTTTCTTATTAGTGTTCTTTTATTTAAACTTGAAGATGTCTTTTCAGTTTTTCTTGTAAGTCAGGGCTAGTGATAATGAACTTCCTGAACTTTTAATTATATATTTTTCTGTTAAGTCATTATCTCTCTGTCATTTTTGAAAAACACATTTGGTGGTTAATGTATTCTTGGTTAGCAATTTTGTTTTTTTTTTTTTTCCTTTCAACACTTTGAGTATATTACTTTATCCAGCCTGCAAGTTTTCTGCTGAAATATCCATGGATGAGGACTCCTTGTATGTATATTTTTTCTCTTCCAGCTTTTAAAATTTACTCTGCATTTGATTTTAACAGTTTTTTATAAGTTAAGTAATAATTTATTATTTAAGTTACTAAATAATAAGCTTGGGGACTCATGAGCTTCATGAGTTTCCTGCCCCTCTATCTTTATTTTTGCTCTGAGAGTCAAAAAAATGCATAGTTTTTTTTTTTCAGTTGATGATTTCTCATAACTCACATAGGATGTCTTCACTTTCCGTCATTTTTTTTTTCTCTTCTGGCTGGATAATTTCAAACAATCTGTTTTGGCTCACAAGTTCTCTGTTTGATTAAGTCTGGTATTAATGTTCTCTTTTGGATTTTTAATTGCATCCATTCTGTATTCTTCAGATCCACAATCTTTCTTTGGTTCTTTCTGTAACTTCTGTCTTTGAAGAACTCACTTTGTGTATTGTATTCCTGATTTTATTGAACGATCTTTCAGTGTTTCTTTTAACTCACAGAGGCTTTAACAAGAACCATTTTGAATTATTTATTGGATAAAACAGGGATCTCCATTTCTGTGAAGTTGTACTGAAAAACTATGGTGTTATCTTTGTGGTATGATGATTCCATGAATCTTTATGTTTATTGATGTCTACATGTGACATTTACACATTTAAAATACTGGACACTTCTAGTCTTTACTGCCTTGCCACTTCAATGAGTCTAATCTTGGGTTTATTTTCTTAAATGATATGCTGGACCTTTCTTGAGGCTATACCCTCACCTAAGTGGTAACTACATTTCTGTGTGTGTTTACTCTGTGATTATTTATCAATCATACCTCTTCTAATTTTTGCAATTTTCTGTTGTATATTTTAACATACTTTAATTTAAAAATTATTTTATACATATGGTGGGTATCCTTTCCCCTCATTTAAAAGGAATGCCCAGGGGTACCTGGGTGGCACAGCAGTTAAGCATCTGCCTTCGGCTCAGGGCATGATCCCAGCATTATGGGATCGAGCCCCACATCAGGCTCCTCTGCTGGGAGCCTGCTTCTTCTTCTCCCACTCCACCTGCTTGTGTTCCCTCTCTCACTGGCTGTCTCTATCTCTGTAGAATAAATAAATAAAAAATCTTTAAAAAAAATAAAAGGGATGCCCAGGGATGTTTCCCAGTAATGTTAACAAATTCTTTTTTTCTTTTTAATTAATAATATTTTTATTATATTATGTTAGTTATTATACAGTACAGTACACAAATTCTTATATTGATTATTTGAGGTAACTAGATTTTCCCCTTTATTAAAAATACATTCTGTTGCTTGGGAAATACAATTATACATTATAATAATTTTAAATTAATTTTAAATTACCAACTGCATACTTGCACAAACCAGATATTGTTTTATATTATGTGTTAAAAGTGAAGGAAAATTCTCCAAATTTTAAATCATATTTAAAATTTATTTTCTAGTTTTGATTCTGATTTGCCCAAAGTCCTACCAGTATTTACAGAAGTAATTAGCCCCATGTGAGTTGTGGAAGCTGATGTTCAGAACAAAGAAATTATTGGCTCTCACTAGCAAGAGGCAAATGGGAGCCTCAGAACTATGTTCTCTGAGTTTTTTCTTGTGTTTTTGTGCCAAATCTTGTCATTAATTGATAAACAATTTCCAAAGAAGAGAAGCATGTGGTACAATGAGCAGTTTATAGCTTATTAATCCTGGTGATAAACTGGGAAAAAATCTCTCTGAGAGTGACATGTTAATAAAACCCATGTTCATTTTCTGTCGGATACCAGCTAGGCTGGTCTACCAAAGACCTGATGATGCAAGTTGAAAGGCAGTCATGCCCTCTCTGGTTTCTTTCTACAGGTGAGAGGTATGGACATGAAATTAATTAAGCTCTTGCTTCCACATATTTATTTTACTCATACAGAAATTAAAAAGTATATTTATATAATGTAAAAATTGAAATAATGGGTGGTATAAAGGTTAATTATTAAATGCTTTATTAAATACCCAGGAAGTTTTTAGACATAAAGGAATAATAAGAAAAACTAAAAATATTTAATGTCCAGAAAGGAATACAGATTTCTTTTCCCTGGAAAGTGGCAGTACACATTCGCCAAGTTCGATTTGGAAAAAGTCCTCCTAATAGCTCGGATAACAGCATGAAATTAATGTTCAAAACTTCAGATACTGACTGTATACAGAAGTTATTTTCATGAGGCAGTACAATTGTAATGGATACTTTCATGGCATTGAAATGTCATTTGACTATGATTCATAATATACAGCCAGTATTTTTTCATTTGGAATTGTGTTAAGTATAGATTGTATTAAACCTGCATACCACATACCTATCATGGTCTTGCCAAATATTTAGCAACAATCTCAGGGAGTTTGCCTTTCAAAATCCCAAAGACTTAATTTTTGAGAAAATGTTTAATATTTCCATTCTATTATAACTCCTGGGTTTCTAAAATTAATTAATTACATAAAGCTGATAAATCCATACCTATAGCATCAACTCTTGATTATCTAGCATTGCTTTATTTCATTTTCTTTGATTAGATTTTAAGTTTATTCTGTTATATAGATTTTATTCATTACCTAAGAAAGGGCAGGGATCTTCATTTTGATCTATTATGTACCCCAAGCTTCAAGAAGTATCCCTGATATAGAAAATGTGCTAAAAATAGTTGAATAAATGAACACTTTTTAAATTTAAGAATAATTAGTATGCAAAAATATTTGGGTTTCGGGGCACCTCTCTGGATCAATTGGAAGAGCATGCAAGTCTTGATCTCAGGGTCATGAGTTTGAATCCCACATTGAGTGCAGAGATTACTTAAGTAAAATTTTACAAATAATACTTTGAAAAAAAATTTTCCCTATCTCCTGGGAATACCAAGCTTGAAGACTTGTAGCAGAAACTGTAGATCAATAGAATTAGGTGTGATTTATAAGCTCACATTTCATACATGTCAAGGTTGAAGGTGGAAGCAAAAGAATCAACTAAATTCTTTCCAACACCACCAATTCTGATGTCATTTCTATTTAAATACTTTTTTAAAGATTTTATTTATTTATTTTACAGAGAGACAGACAGTGAGAGAGGGAACACAAGCAGGGGGAGTGGGAGAGGAAGAAGCAGGCTCCCAGCGGAGCAGCCTGATGCAGGGCTTGATTCCAGAACGCTGGGATCACTCCCTGAGCTGAAGGCAGACGCTTAAGGACTGCATTACCCAGGCACACCATCTATTTAAATTATTTAATGTTGTAGTTCCTGCATAGAAAACATAGCTGGCTTTTGCTAGATTTGTGACAGATAACCATTTTCCTTTTGAGCAAACAGGAGGTATGTGTCGTAGGTAGGCATTTACTCAGTTGTGGAGACTAAAGACACTTCCTTCCATATTAATTGAAAACTTAGATGTTAAAATGAGGTTTAGGATTCTATATTTCAGTTGATACCAAAGTTGTTCTTCTCCTGAACTTCCAGTGTTTAACTGCAATGAGTAGTGGTTTTAATAAGTATCCAATAAACTTAGAAAGATAAAATCAGGAAATATATTTGAATATAGTTTAATCTATGTCTCTGGAACTTAGTTTTTGCAGAGCTGATGAAACAGCAGTAGAGACAGTCACTTTCTTGACTCCTTAGATAAATTGTGGGGAAACTTTTTTCATGAGGGAAAAAGAAAAAGTATATATAAATTTAACCAAACTCAGAGCTGCCTGCATATAATGGTTCTTTCTAATTTGAAAGATTGTAAAAAATGTGTGAGTATTTTTAAGAACAAGATTATATGCTGTGTATATATTAAGTAGTAAGACCAGTATCAAGAGAGAATAAATAAATAAATAAATAATAAATAAATAAAAGATGTCTTATACTCTTAAATTTATAATCTAAAATTTATATAATTTGCAATCACTTTTACTAACATGTCTACCTTAAATATAGGGGAAATTAGAGTAAAGGAATTTAAGTGATGGAAACAAGGTGATGTATTGGCAATTTTAAAATTAAATAATTAATCTTGTTTTCTTACTCTGAGGCCTGTTCTCTCTCCATAATTACCAAACTGGAGAGTTATTTGTTTTCAGTATGGGAAGATCCTATAATTTATAGTCAATACTTTGATAGCATTATTAAGTGCCCAGTACTGGAGCCTTACACAGACTCCACAGTAATCTTGAAGACTTGGGTTACTCTGATGCCCTTCTGGCCAGTGAGGAACTTGAGGAGTGATTTCCCTGGTGTCATGTGGCTAATAAGTGGCAGACCTGGATTTTCACCCAGGCCATTGAGGTACAGATTCTGTCTAAGGATTAGATTAAACTATATCAGGAGTAAAGGATAAAGTGGCATCTTAGAGTTTGTGGTTTTAGAGAACTGGGGAATTTAAACTAGCAAATTGGAGTTTTATACCAATGTTAAGTGTCAATTATTTGGGGGCATTCTTTTGTATGGATCTCTCCTTTCTTTGATAATTATTTTAATTTTCTAACACATTAAGTATTTAAAAATTTACATATTCCAGGGCGCCTGGGTGGCACAGCGGTTAAGCGTCTGCCTTCGGCTCAGGGCGTGATCCCGGCATTGCGGGATCGAGCCCCACATCAGGCTCCTCTGCTATGAGCCTGCTTCTTCCTCTCCCACTCCCCCTGCTTGTGTTCCCTCTCTCACTGGCTGTCTCTATCTCTGTCAAATAAATAAATAAAATCTTAAAAAAACATTTACATATTCTGACTTTCTGATGTGTGTCTGCTAGTAAGTCTCTCTGAATTTAGCTTACAATAACTAACATGCATATTTTAAGACCATGATAATTTATTTTAGGTGGCATTTTGCAGTACAAGGTTTAACAGTTGGGAGGAATGTGATGAATTTTTTTTCAGATTTGGGAGGAGATGTGGTCAGGGTTCTGGTGTAAGTTCATCCCAGCCCTGTCATCCTCTTGATATTTAAAGACTGAGATATGGAAAATTATATGTGTTAATTGCCCAAGTTTTGAATAAGAAGCTTATCTTTTGACTTAAAGTAATTTCTTTTTACACATATAATCTATACTTGTAGGAATACAGAAAATATGATCCAGAAGAAACTGATGTCACTTGAAACTCCACCATCAGTGAAAACGTGGATTTATTTCATAATTTCATATATGTATATATATGTTTATATATATACATTAAACTATATATAGTTTAATGTATATATAAATGTATACTTATCACATATATTATTGATATATATACATATATATGATAAGGAAATTGTAAATGTGTCATCTTTTTTAACTTAATAACAAAACTGTCATACCATGCTCATGATTATAGATCCACCTTACATCCCAATAGTTGCTTGAAATTCTATTATGAATTCTAATATTAAGAGATAAATTATTTTTATGTGTCCAATTGCAGCTGCTTATATTTATTTTGCTTTCCTACTATTGCAAACAAGACCAAGGTGAAAATTTTTATATATTGCCCACTTATCTCTTGATTTCTGTGTAAAATTTCCTACCAGCAGAAGTTTATGCACATTATTTTTAAGATCCTGATATTGGATTGGTGCTCTCTCAAACAAAAATAATGCCCACTCTATTCTCATCAGCAATTTATGAGCACCATCCCCCCCCTTAATACTCAATGTTGAAACAACCCAGCTGTCAATTAGAGGTTCAAGTTGAATAAGATTGGCAGTTCAAAATTCATTTCTATACCCTGTGGCCTGTGCTACAGAAGAGAAAATAACCAATACTCCAAGCATCTAGCCTGTTGAGGAAGCTTTTTTGTGCTTGTACTATAGGGAAGAGTCAGAGTGAATCAAGCTAAAGTTCCAGCCATCTAACTTTGGACATCCATTGCCTAGCTGTCCACAGTCAGACCAACAACTTTGCATTGCATAGCCTTATACGACACGTGAGTTAGAGGAATGTAACACCAAGTGCACAGTGATTCATACATACAGAGATTTCAACCTGGCTGGAAACAGAGGCCAAAAACACCTTGATTTTCCAATGATATTAAACTTAATAACTAACTCTGATTATACTCAAGTAAGGAATAATCATATGGAAAATTCTGTTATTATGGAACAAATGACCTAAATCAACTGTGGGGAAGCTCTCGAAGTACCTCCACCTGTAGAGAGGTTTTGGTTTAAGAGAGTGATATGTTATGTTAGACACAACTGTAACAGGTTTGAGGTCTGATCACAGGCCTAGGATTATACTTTAAGTTGGTTTTTTTTTTTACAATTTTTTAAGTAGGCTCCACACCCAATGTGGGGCTGAACTCATGACTCCGAGATCAAGAGGCACATGCCCCACAGACTGAGCCAGCCAGGTACCCCTAATATGTTAAAGACTTATCATTCCTCCCAATTTAAGAACATCGATATCTATTATCTATCTCTCTATCTATTATCTATCTATCTATCTATCATCTATCTATCTATCTATCTATAATCTATCTATATATCTATCTACCTAATCTATCATCTATCATCATCTATCATCTATCTATCATCTATCAATCTATCATCTATCTATCTATCTATCATCTATCTATCATCTATTATCTATCATCTCTATGCATGCAGTAGAAAAGGGAAATTATGTTTAAAAAACTTGATAATTTGGGGCACCTGGGTGGCACAGTCATTAAGCATCTGCCTTTGGCTCAGGGCATGATCCCAGCATTCTGGGATCAAACCCCACATCAGGCTTCTCTGCTGGGAGCTTCCTTCTTCCTCTCCTACTCCCTCTGCTTGTGTTTCCTCTCTCGCTGGCTGTCTCTGTCAAATAAATATATAAAATCTTTTAAAAAAAACTTGATAATTTAACTCATGGTTTTAGATTTGTAAATCATTGGTAAGATCTCTTTAGTAACATTTCAGTTTATGCCACAATGATTTAATTTGAGTTCACGCCTTCATGTAATTTTTGAAATGTCTTTGTTGTTTATTCTTCATTCAATTTTAATAGTCTTGTCCCTATGGGTCACTTATTTAGGAGTTAACTCTGCCACTTCACCCTGACACACATGGAGGATTTCTTTCAAATGTGTATCTTCAAAAAAAAATATGGTGTCATCTTTAAAGAGCTGCATATGTAATGATGGCTATACTGGTGAAATACTGGGAGTAGGACCATGGATAGGCATTATTATGTCTGCTTGGAGATAAGTAGTTGCCCTCAGTTGTGAATATTCAGCAGTGAGAATTGTGTCTGGTGTTTGGAAGATCATTCCCAGGTTACATTCAGTGAGGACTTTTTTTTTTTCTTTTTCTTTTTCTCCTCCCTCTCTTCCCCGACCCCATGGACGTTGAAATAGGAAATCAGAAATCTATGAGCAAACATGTGATTCTTAGAGATCGCTAAGAAGTTAGCACTTTGTATTCCTGGAAATGGTGAACTTCATTTGTTACTTTGTAACATTGTTGAAAACTTTGACCAGAAATCCAGAACTTTTTTAATAGGATTATGGTTTTGCAGCCTGTATTAATATGACTTGTCTTAGACAACTGTAAATATAACAGATGATTAAAAGGATATTGTACATTAGGGTCAAATGAGTGTAACAGTGGAGAGTATGAAAAACAAAGTCCTGCTACTTGAACCAGGCCCAGATTTGCCACTTGCCCCCCTGTGCCTCAGTTTCTCCAACTGAAAAATCGTGATAGTTATACTAACTGACCCCATAGAAGTGTGTAAAGTAACTACACAAAAACACTAAAGCATGTGAAGAGATGCTTGGCACAGAGTAAGTATTGCATGGGTACTGGCTAATTTGTTATTAGCAACATTCCTCAATTATACATGTTTAAAAGCTAATAAAATTATTTATTGGTATGGCTGCTGTAATAAATTACCACTAACTTTAAATGACACAAATTCATTTTCTTTCAATTCTGGAGGTCACAAGTCAAAAAAGGGACATAATAGGCTAAAATCAAGGAGGGCTGTACTCATTTCTGAAGGCCTTGGAGGAGAGCCCTTTTTTTTTTAAAGCATTTTTCAGATTCTAGAGACCGCTCAATTCCTTGCATCATGGTCCTCTTCATCTTCAAAGCCAGTGTTTGAATTATTTGGATTTCTGTTCATAATACCACATCTCCTCTGGTTTCTGCCTCCCTCTTTTCTACCTCCCACTTATAAGGAACCTTGTATTTACACTGAGCACAATAGAACATTCCAGAATAATCTCTCTCTCTCTCTCTCTCTCTCTCTCTCTCTCTTTAAGCAGGCTCCTTGTCCAGGGTGGAGCCCAACACAGGGCTTGAATTCATCACCCTGAGATAAAGACCTGAGCCAGTATCATGACTTGGATGTTTAACCTACTGAGCCAACCAGGCACTTCCAGAATAATCTCCTTTTAATCACATCTGCAAAATCTGTTTTGCCAAATAAGGGAACATATTCATAGTCTTGGAATTAGGACATATGGATCCTTGAGTGGGGTATGGACATTATTCTGCCTAGTACAACTGGTTTTATCTATCATTAATTTAAATTTATCATAGCTTTGTTAAGTTTAATAAAATACAAAATTTATAGAAACATGTTTTAAGATGCATTTTTTTTCTGCTAATAGGAGACAGATATAAACCACAGCTAAGAAAAAACATTCACAATGATTTTCTGTCCTTTTGCCTGAATGATTTAGAGTGAGTTCAAACTATGTTATTAACACCCACAATACAATCTCTGGAGGGATAATAACATCTGCAGATACAGTTATCTTGTACACAATAATTGGGACACAATGAACGAAGTGCTATTACAGCATGGGCAGATTCAGAAAGGAGAGAAAGAGGTGAGTCCCTTGTGTGCCGAAAATTTGTTCTGATGTCTGACTGTGTCCAAAATAGTATGTTGATTTTAAGTCACTGACAGTGATTGTCTCAAACTTGTATATGTGAAACCTCAATGATTAAGATGTAAAATTTGTATTGCTGTTTTATCCTAGAAACTTGTGAAATATTTTTGTTTCCTAGAAATAACTTTCATATTAGAAAATGTGGGTAAATCCTATCTTATGGCAATTTTATTTTGGTTTGAAGATAAACACAAGGGACTGGCATTTAATTTTTTATTTTTAATGTTATGTTAGCCACCATAGAGTACATCATTAGTTTTTGATGTGGTGTTCCATGATTCATTACTTGTGTATAACACCCAGTGCTCATTACAACATGTGCCCTCTGTAATACCCATCGCTGGGCTAATATATTTTTAAAATTTTCCTTTAGAATATTTTATAGATCATATTCATGTGGATTTTAAAGAAATTTTACAAGAAATGGTTCACTTAAAGGGCAAAAAAACAAAGCAATTTGCATGTCAGTAAACTATATATGCTTAACGATCATTTATTTAAATAATCAATAAATATTTGCCACGTTCCAGGCATTCTTTTATATTCTGGAAGCACACAGTAAACAAAATAGGCAGACTACCTTACTCATATTGGGACTCTTTCAGTGACAGGAGACAAATACAAAATGAAATTAATATATATGTTAAGTGGTGGAAAAGAATATAAAAACAATAGTCATCAAGAACTATAAGAATAGACCCCTCTGAGAAGGTAGGCTTGAAGCAAATTCTTGAATGACATTAGGGTGTCAGTCACAGATGTGGGGAGGAGAACCAGGCCTGGGTCACAGCAGAGACAAAAGCTGTGGACTGGAGACACACCCAGAGTGGGGACAAAGGATTGGCAGGGAGGCCATATGGGATTTGCAGCACTGGAGGAAGCAGAAAATGATTTGAAAGGATTAATGTGTTACAATATGGTGTGCCTTGAAGTGAAATATGAAGTTTCATAGTAGAGCTTTGAGCAGGATTTGACCTACTCTGATGTAGATTTTTTTAAAGATTTTATTTATTTACTTGACAGATGGAGAGAGAGCACAAGCAGGGGAAGTCACAGAGGGAGAGGGAGAAGCAGGTTCTCTGCTGAACAGGGAGCCAAATGTGATGTGGAGCTCAATCCCAAGGCCCTGGGATCATGACCTGAGCCAAAGGCAGAAGTTTAAAAAAAATGAGACACCCAGGTGCCCCTCTGATGTAGATTTTTAAGATCACTTTGCTCTGCTGAGGTTAGACTAAAATTAGACAAGAGAGAGAGAGCAGGGAGATAGCAGGAAAGCTACCAGAATAACCTAGATGAAATATGGCTGGAGCATTTCATTTATGAAGTGCAACAAATGTCCTAACCCTTTGTGATGTTGTGTTGCATAACTAATTTAGTTTTTGTTGTTGTTGTTGTTGTTGTTGTTTTTTCCTGGCATAAAGCTCCTGAAACCTTCTGAATTTCCTAAATGGAAATAGCTATGTAGATGTCTTTTGTTATTCATAAAAAGACCCTCCTACCACCCCTTAGTTTATGCTAATGAGGTGACTTATTGAAATTTCCTACGAATCAGGGTTGGTTTCCAGGAAACTAACCAAAATTAAAGGTTTGTAGTTTTTAAACCTCCACCTTTCATATATCCAAGGAGAGGATCTATAAGATTCATTAATCACTGATGGCCAGTAATCTGATCAATCATGCCAAAATAATCAAGCACCCATAAAAATCCAAAAGGATGGGGGATTCAGAGAGCTTCTGAACATATGGAGTTGCCAAGAGAATGGCACATCTAGAGAGGGCAATGAAACTCCCAGTCTTTTCCTGCACATCTTATGTATCTCCTCTACTTATTGTTCCTTAGTTATATACTAGTCAATATAGTAATTAAAATATTTTCCATTCTAGAAAATTAGTTGAACCCATGGATGAGGTCATGAAAACCTTCTATTTATAGCCAGTGGTTCTGAAGCCCAAGTGATAAGCTCTATTTGGCCATTGTTACTTGATTTGGGGAACAGTATTGTGGGACTAAGCCCTCAAACAGTGAGATACTAAGCTATCTTCATGTAGATAGTTTGAGTATTGTATTAAATTGTAGGACACCCAGCTAGTTGTCTGGAGAGTTGGACATTGTTTATTATGGGGAATAAAACCTTACAAATTTGGTGACCAAAAGTATCAGAGGTAAAATAATGAGAATAGAGGAAACACATACAAGGTGTTTTTTTTTTCTTTACATTCAACACTTCCTAAATAATTCATTTTTCTCACCTTTGGCCATTCAAATAATCAGTGAATCAATGAGACTGCTACCAGTATTGACTTAGCTCTACTATAGACTGGACAACATTCTGGATGCCAGAAATTCAGAGAGTGAATAGGAGATATGTTGAACTATAACCCAGGTATAGCAAATACCAACTTTTTTATGCAGTTAGCATAATCTATGTATTGCAGCATGAACATAAACACAATATAAAAAGTGTTGCTCTCCAACAAAGAGAATAGATCTATAGTTTCTAACTTAAGATGTGCCTCTTGGTCTGTTCCTTTTTCTCTAGCATTTTGCCTTGGAAAATTTCAGCCCAGCCAGTACTCTCTGAGGTGTCATCTCCATTTTAAGTTTCATCCATATTGAAAATGTCTTCTCTCCTTTTCCTTCCTGGTCTTTGTGGCTTTCTGCTCTGCTGGAGCTGTCATCGACAAAGTCAATGAAGAATATAACTTTATCCTCTGACTTTATCCTCCTGGGGCTTCTGGTGAATAATAAAGCTACAGGAATTGTCTTTGCTGTTATTTTTGCTATCTTTGTGGTGGCTGTAACGGCAAATTTGGTCATGATATTCTTGATTCAGGTGGACTCCCGTCTCCATACTCCTATGTATTTCCTGCTCAGCCAGCTATCCATCATGGACACCCTTTTCATTTGTACCACTGTCCCAAAACTTCTGGTCGACATGGTTTCTAAAGAGAAGGCCATTTCCTTTGTAGGTTGTGGCATCCAGATCTTCCTCTACTTGATCATGATTGGCTCAGAGTTCTTTCTCTTGGGCCTCATGGCCTATGACCGATATGTGGCTGTCTGTAACCCTCTTAGGTATCCAGTCTTGATGAACCGCAGGGCATGTCTCCTTCTGGCTGCTGGTGCCTGGTTTGGTGGGTCTCTGGATGGCTTTCTTCTCACCCCCATCACCATGAATGTCCCCTACTGTGGCTCCCGCAGTATCAACCATTTTTTCTGTGAGATCCCTGCAGTTCTCAAGCTAGCCTGTGCTGACACATCCTTGTATGAAACCCTAATGTACATCTGCTGTGTACTTATGTTGCTCATCCCTATCTCTATCATCTCAACCTCCTATTCTCTCATCTTGTTAACTGTCCACCGAATGCGCTCTTCTGAAGGCCGAAAGAAAGCCTTTACTACTTGTTCTTCCCACTTGACCGTAGTCAGCATTTCCTATGGGGCTGCCTTCTACACTTATGTTCTGCCCCAGTCTTTTCACACTCCGGAGCAGGACAAGGTAGTGTCAGCCTTCTATACCATTGTCACACCCATGCTCAATCCTCTTATCTACAGCCTCAGAAACAAGGAAGTCATGGGGGCATTTAAAAAGGTATTTTCACAATACTCATCTGTTAAAAAAGTATCCACAAATGATGCTTAAGGATTCAATAAACTGACAATAGGGCTTCCCTTAAGAACATTCTCTATCGTCCTGTTTCAAAGCTGACTATTTGGTCAGCTGTCAAACATTTCTTACAATTGGCAATTAAGAGGATTTACCATGGCTGCTTTCTTGTTACCAGGGGAGGGAACCAAAGATTTTTTGTTAGTTATGTAGATACATTTTGTCTACCTATCAACAATAAGATATTATTACATAGATTAAAGAATTCCCTGATTCTGGTTCTTGACTCTCAGACTAAATAAAGGGGAAAAAGTGTATCTTAGAGTTCACAGCAAATCTTTGCAGGTTCCTTTCACACTTAACCCTGGAACACCTTTCAAAGCTAACAAATTTTATTGCCAATAATTATGTGATTGTTTTTGTATCAATAAAATAAGACAATGCCAATTCACAAGTTACAAAGTATAGAAACATACAATTTATTTGGGTCTTTATTTATTGGCTTAGCCTCAGGGGATTTTAACCTCTATGATCATTTTCATAGCATTTGTGTTAAAAAAATAGTGACTTTCAAATACTAGGCCACAGTAAATAGTGAGTGAGCTAAACTGACTGAATATTGAATGTCTAAGGATTACATACCTACTCAAAAGGGATAGACTCTAATATTTAACATCAAAGAGAATCCCTGTGCTTTTTTTCCATGTTATTTTAATAGCAGAATTCTAGGAAAGATAGCATCTATAGAAAGAAAATTTACATTGCCCAATTTTGTGTGATTCATCAGCAGGACTTGGATGCAATTCAGATTTGTTTGGAGTGAGATGGAAAGCTTTTGGAGAATTTTCTGTATAGATATAACTTGATAAGATGTACATTTTTATGTGAACTGTTTTATGCACACTGCCACACTGTGTAGTGTGCAATATAGAACAGGGAACTAGATTGTATGCAGGAAGACAATTTAGGAATCTTCAAATGAGAGAAAAGAAGGATTGAGTTGGGTAGTTACACAAGAGGATTTAGCTCATGGAAAGGATGACTGTTAGGAAAGAAAAATGAAAGATAAGTCAATTGAACTCAAGGGAAAGGGAACTAGGATTTCTACTTACTAAGATTTTGAAAACTTTTAGAGTAAGAGGATTGAGTAGGAGCAGCCAAGAATTTAGTTGTTGAGAAACTTCTGAAATGTCTGTTAGATATAAGAGAACAATTGGGGTTCAGATTGTAGTTAAGGCCTGAAGGTCTAAATTTGGTAGTCTTCAGAATAGAAAGAATATTTAAAGGCATAGGGTTAGTTGAAACTTAGGTAACAGTAAAGATTTAGCACTAAGGCAACTGTTCAGCTGGAGAGAAAGTGAGACAAGAGACAGCAATTGATTGAGTAAGAAGAAGTAATATCTCAGATAGAAGTGAAGAAACTTCAAAACTGGAATATAATCAACTGCACTAGATGCTGTTTCTTGTATTACAATGCGAGCTTTGATTTGGCCACTATATTTGTCAACACAAAGATCAATTGTTACCTTAATAAAAGCAATTCCAATGAAATTTTGCTCCAAGAGATTTCAGAGTAAATTAGAAGGGGAGAAAATGGACAGGATGACTAGAGTACAAGAACATTTTTTTTTTAATGAGAGCAGATAAATGGAGCAATAGCTAGAAGGGGATATGATGTCAATGTATTTTTCTTGTTGTAGAATATTGCAGATATGTTAAAGGGATCAATTTACCCAAAGCATAAATTGATAATTGATAAAAAAAAAATGGAGGAAGGTTCTTCCAGAAGATGACCTTTGAGAGAGACAGAGAGCATAGAAACCAATTTAAAAGAGGTTGATTTTTTTTTTTTTGAGTTAGCATGGCCAATTCATTTACTATAGCAGTAAGAAAGGCTGAGCATAGGTGATACAAGTAAGTTCTCTGATTTCTTCTATGTTCTCAGTGTAATTAGAATCAGGGAGAACTTCTACTTGTGAAAGGGAGGAATGATTGCTAAAAATTTGAGAAGAGAAGAAAAACATTTTGGAGATCAGTTGAGTAAATTAATAAATTAGAGATATTAGGATTGCAGGGTAATCTTGTGGTTGATTTATGAACTTAGCATAGCATGTTTGTCAGATAGACCAATAAGTGGTGCCTAACAAATAGTAAACACAGAATCTATTACCTACACTTAATTATGGCAACAGCAATTACAAGAATAACAGGAAGAAAACAACTTCTATCACTACTTTTACAAACTTAGCATTTCTTATATGAATAAAATAAGTTGTAAACATTTGTTTTTCCAAAGCCTAGAACTTGCAGCATATTTTAAGTGTTTATATATATATATTTTAATTTCAATGAATTGATCTCATGGTAGAATTAAAGGTTTTTAACCAACATTCTTGCCCATGTGGAGCTTATTATATAATATGACATAATTTGGAATCATAAGGTAACATACTGTCTCCTCAACATACTAATTATTCAGTTTATGAGTTAAAGACTCCCCCCCCAGAACGTCTAGTGTTTAAACTGGTCTTTGTGATGCCTTCTTTGGTGACAAGTTGGATTATCTAATATCCTCAGTGAACAATTTTTCTGTTCCAATATATTTTATTAAAATATTCAGACTTCTACCATTGCAATATGCCTAATAACTGATTGCTCAGCTTTTGAACTGATTTTCTTTTTCTTTTTTTCTATTCAAGTCAAAATATTTTAAATAACTTCCAACCCATACGCCAATTTCAGGTACAAATGAATGATGTTAAGATCACAGGGTGTTTGAATATTGTCTTTTTAATTTCTGTGTTGTGTATACTTGAACATGGTACTTAACCTCTCTGTACTATATTTTCCTGTCTTAAGGAAGGATTTCCTGTTAAAAATCAAGAAAGGGGAGGGGCGCCTGGGTGGCACAGTGGTTAAGCGTCTGCCTTCGGCTCAGGGCGTGATCCCAGGGTTATGGGACCGAGCCCCACATCAGGCTCCTCCCCTATGAGCCTGCTTCTTCCTCTCCCACTCCCCCTGCTTGTGTTCTCTCTCTCGCTGGCTGTCTCTATCTCTGTCAAATAAATAAATAAAATCTTTAAAAAAAAATCAAGAAAGGGGAAAGTGTTCTTGCAACAGAGATTTTCTGAGTCTGTGACAGTTGCTTGTTGAGACAATGGCAGTTCTGCTTTTATCATATTTTCACTTAGCATTTTTCTGTGTGTTCCCAGGCACAGTTCTTATCAGCAGTCCCTCTTTATTCATTAAATAACTTAAACTATAGGCACCAAATACAATCAGTTGCACTTGTATCTGGGACATTTATACTTCTCCCTTTTACCCCTTGGCTTGATGATATGTCTTTAGAGGGAGAAGAAATCCATAAGTTTGATAAAATCTGCAGGGGATTTTTTTTTTTAGATCTGTCTAGCCCTCCAGTAGGTATTACTAGTGGACCAAGTTGGCATCATCCATCTGCCACGTTGTGGATAATTACACATAACATTATTCTAAAACTAAAATGTATTTTGTTGGTGTGCTACTTAAAAAAATATGGAGGTTAGGGAAAGAAAACAAAAAAATAAAAATAAAAAAGGAACATCAAAATTTATATTAAGGGTAGTTTTTATTTAAACTCAATTAGCCAGCTAGAGACAAGATGGCATTAGAGTATGGGACTTTGTTGAATCTGGTCCATTGAATTTAGCTGGATATCTATCAAACCATTCTGAACACTCATGGAAACAGCCTGAGTTGTAGGAAAATATATCTGCATCTCTACAAGCAGGGTAACAACTGCTTTTTGCAAGGTAGGAGGAGTGGAGTCATGAACCTGTGCAGAGGTGTCAGAAGATAGACAGACCGGGGAGGGAGCCTCCATAAGGTGGCTATCCAAAAGAGATATAACATCTGAGCACATAATTGGAACCCTTAGAAATCTGTTCCAGTGAGAAACATCACTTTCTTTTTATTCTAATAAAATTTTTTTATTATGTTATGTTAGTCACCATACAGTACATACCCAGTTTTTGATGTAAAGTTCCATAATTCATTGCTTGCACATAACACCCAGTGCAACATGCAATACATGTCCTCCTTAATACCCATCACCGGCCTATACTAATCCCCTACCCCCCTCCCTTCTAAAGCTCTCAGTTTGGTTCCCAGAGTCCATAGTCTCTCATGGTTAATTCCCCCTTCTTTTACCCCCCCTTCCTTCCTCCCTTTCTTCTCCTAACAATCTTCCTACTTCTTATGTTCCATAAATGAGTGAAACCATATGATAATTGTCTTTCTCTGCTTGACTTATTTTGCATACCATTATCTCCTCCAGCCCTGTCCATGTTGGTGCAAATGTGAAAGCATCCTTTTTGATGGCTGAATAATATTCCATTGTATATATGGACCACATCTTCTTAATCCAGTCATCTGTTGAAGGGAATCTCTACTCCTTCCACAATTTGGCTATTGTGTACAATGCTGCTATGAACATCGGGGTGCATATGGCCCTTCTCTTCACTACATCTATATCCTTGGGGTAAATACCCAGTAGAGCAATTGCTGGATCATAGGGTAGCTCAATTTTTAACTTTTTAAGGGAACTCCACACTGTTTTCCAGAGTGGCTGTACCAACTTGCACTCCCACTAACAATGTAAAAGGGATCCCCTTTCTCCACATCCTCTCCAACATTTGCTGTTTCCTACCTTGTCAATTTTTGCCATTCTAACTGGCATAAGGTGGAATCTCAGTGTGGTTTTGATTTGGATTTCCCTCATGGCTAATGATTTTGAACATTTTTTCATATGTCTGTTAGCCATTTGTATGTCTTCAGGGGAAAAAGGTCTGTTCATATCTTCTGCTCATTTTTTGATTTGATTATTTCTTTCATATGTATTGAGTTGAGAAGTTCTTTGTAGATCTTGGATACCAGTCTTTTACCTGTAGTGTCATTTGCAAATATCTTCTCCCATTCTGTGGGCTGCCTCTTAGTTTTTTTGACTGTTTCCTTGGCTGTGCAGAAGCTTTTTATCTTGATGAAGTCCCACAAGTTGATTTTATCTTTTGTTTCCCTTGCCTTTGGAGACATGTCAAGAAAAAAGTTGCTTGGCCAATGTCAAAGAGGTTGTAGCCTATGTCCTCCTCTAGGATTTTGATGGATTCCTGTCTCACATCAAGGTCTTTCATCCATTTGGAGTTTGTGTTTGTGTGTGGTGTGAGAGAGTTGTTAAGTTTCATTCTTTTGCGTGTAACTGTCCAATTTTCCCAGCACCATTTATTGAAGAGACTGTCTTTTTTTCCACTGGATGTTTTATCCTGCTTTGTCAAAGATTAGTTGCCCAAAGAGCAGAGGGTGTATTTCTCGGTTCTCTATTCTCTTCCATTGGTCTATGTGTCTGTTTTTATGCCAGTACCATGTATCTTGGTGATCACAGCTTTGTAGTACAGCTAGAAATCTGGTAACATGATGCCCCCAGGTTTGTTTTTCCATTTCAACAATTCCTTGGCTATCCGGGGCCTTTTCTGGTTCCACCCAAATTTAAGGCTGTTCCATCCAGCTCTTTGAAAAAAGTCATTGGTATTTTGATCAGGATGACATTGAAAGTGTAGATTTTTCTTGGTTGCAAAGATATTTTAACTATGTTTATTCTTCCAATCCATGAGCATGGAACATTTTTCCATCTTTTTGTGTTTTCTTCAATGTCTTTCAAGAGTAATTTGTAGTTTCCTGATATAGATACTTTACATCTCTGGTTATGTTAATTCAGAGATAACGCATTATTTTTGATGCTATTGTAAATGGAATGGATTCCCTAATTTCTCTTTCTTCAGTCTCATTGCTCGTGTATAGAAATGCAACTGATTTCTGAGCATTGATTTTGTATCCCGCCACATTACTGAATTGCTCTATAAGTTCTAGTAGTTGGGATTGGAGTCTTTGGGGTTTTCCATATAGAGTATCATGTCATCTGCGAAGAGAGAGGGTTTGACTTCTTCATTGCCTATTTGAATACATTTTATCCCTTTTTGTTGTCTGATTGCTCTTGCAAGGAATTCTAGTACTTTGTTGAATCCTAATGGCAATTGTGGGCATGCTTGTCATGTTCCTGATCTTAAGGGAAAGGCTTCTAGCTTTTCCCCATTGAGAATGATATTTACTGTAGGCTTTTCATAGATGGTTTTCATGAAATTGAAGAATGTAACTTCTATCCCTGCACTCTGAAGTGCTTTAATCAGAAAAGGATGCTGTATTTTGTCAAATGCTTTTTCTGCATCAATTGAGGTTTACATGGTTCCTGACTCTTTTCTTGTTGATATGATATATCACACTGATTGATTTGCGAATGTTGAACCACCCTTGTATCCCAGGGATGAATCATTTTTGGTCATGATAGATAATCCTTTTAATGTACTGTTGGATCCTATTATCTAGGATTTTGTTGAGAATTTTGGCATCAATATTCATCAGGGATATCGATCTATAATTCTCCTTTTGATGGGGTCTTTCCCTGGTTTGGGGATTAAAGTAATACTGGCCTCATGGAATGAGTTTGGTAGTTGTCCTCCTGTTTCTTTCTTTTTTTTTTTTTGAATCAGCTTCAGTAGAATAGGTATTATTTCTTCTTTGAATGTTTGGTAGTATTCCCCAGGGAATCTGTCAGGCCCTGGGCTCCTATTTTTGCGGAGGTTTTCAATCACTGCTTCAATCTCTTCATAATTAATTGGTCTGTTTAAAAAATCAATTTCTTCCTGTTTCAGTCTAGGTAGTTTATAGGTTTCTAGGAAGGCATCCATTTCTTCCAGGTTGTTTAATTTATTGGCATAAAGCTGTTGATAAAAGTTTCTAATGATCCTTCCTATTTCATCGGTGTTGGTTGTGATATCTCCCCTTTCAATCATAATTTTGTTAATTGAGTCCTTTCTCTTTTCTTTTGAGTAACTCTGCTAGTGGCTTATAAATCTTATTTATTCTTTCAAAGGGCCAGCTTCTAGTTCTGTTGATCTGCTCCACTGCACTCCTGGTTTCTAATTCATTGATCTCTGCTCTAATCTTTTTTTTAATGTTTTTTTTTTATTATATTATGTTAGTCACCATACAGTACATCCCTGGTTTCTGATGTAAAGATCGATGATTCATTAGCTGCATATAACACCCAGTGCACCATGCAATACATGCCCTCCTTACTACATTATCTGCTCTAATCTTGATCACCTGCCTTCTCGTGCATGGGTTAGACCTGTTCTTCTGTTCCAGCTCCAGCTTCCTGAGGTGAGAATATAAAAACTGCATTTTAGATTTTTCTATTCTTTTGACTGAGTCTTGGATGACTATGTATTTCCCCCTTAGGACCACCTTTGCAGTGTCCCATGAGTTTTGGTCCAATGTGTTCATTCTCATTGGTCTCTAAAAATTGTTTAAAACTGATTTTTTTATATTATAAATCCTTTTAATATGTAAATTTTATAGCCTTATATTATTATGTAAAAATTACAGTTTGCTTAACTGTGATCACATCTTTTTCTACTTTTGCTTCTTTTTTTAATAATGTTTTTTATTATATTATCTTAGTCACCATACAGTACCTCTCTGTTTTCTGATGTAAAGTTCAATGATTCATCAGTTGTGTATAACACCCAGTGCTTTTTAATTTCCCTGTTTATCCAATCATTCTTGAGCAGGATGGTTCTTAGTTTCCAAGTGTTTGAGTTTCTTCCAAATTTTTCCGTGTGATTGAGTTCCAGTTTCAAAGCATTGTGATCTGAGAATACACAGGAAATAATCTCAGTGCTTTAATATCTGTTGAGACCTGTTTTGTGACCTAGTATATGGTCTATTCTGGAGAAAGTTCCATGTGCATTTGAAAAGAATGAGTATTCTGTTGTTCTGGGGTGTAGTGGTCTTTATATATCTATGAGGTCCATCTGGTNGTCTTTATATATCTATGAGGTCCATCTGGTCTGGTAGATTTGTTTCATGCATTTGATTTTTTCTTGAACCCATTGTTTGTTCAGGAGTGTTTTGTTTAATGTTTACCTATTTGCAGGTTTTCCAGCTTTTCTTTTCTTTTTCTTTTTTTTAATTTTTGCTTCCTACCATTGTGGTTAATATATATATATATATATATATATATATA
>NC_048220.1:1195552-1204592 GCF_002007445.2 Ailuropoda melanoleuca
TATATATACAGTTTTCTTAAATTTAATGGCTTGTTTTCTGTATGATCATGTGTTCTATCCTGAATAATGTTATGTGTACACTTGTGAAGAATGTGCATTCTGTTTCTTTTCAATGGAATGTTCTGTAATATTTGTTAGGTCCATTTGATCTAATATATGGTTTTCTTTTGTTTCCTTTTTTTTAAATTATGATATGTTAGTCACCATACAGTATATCATTAGTTTTTGATATAGTGTTCTGTAATTCATTGTTTGTGCATAGCACCCAGTAGTTCATGGAATACTTGCAGTCCTTAATACCCATCACCAGGGTAGCCCATCCCCCAGCCCCTCTCCCCTCTGAAACACTGATTTGGTTTCCCAGAGTCCATAGTCTCTTGTGGTTCATTCCCCCTTCTGTTTACCCCTCCTTTATTATTCCTTTCCTTCTCCTACCAATTTCCCTGCTATTCCTTATGTTCCACAGATGAATGAAACGGGATGATAATTGTCTTTCTCTGCTTGCCTTATTTCATTTAGCATAATCTCCTCCAGTCCCATCCATGTTCCTGCAAATGTTGGATAATCATTCTTTCTGATGGCTGAATAATATTCCATTGTATATATGGATTGCATCTTCTTTATCCATTCCTCTGTAGAAGGGCTTTTGGCTCCTTCTACATTTTAGCTATTATGGACAATGCTGCTATGAGCATTGGGGTGCGTATGACCCTTCTCTTCACTACATCTGTATCTTTGGGGTAAATACCCAGTAGTGCAATTGCTGGATCATAGGATAGCTCAATTTTTAACTTTTTAAGGGACCTCCACACTGTTTTCCAGAGTGGCTGTACCAACTTGCATTCCCACCAACAATGTAGGAGGGATTCCCTTTCTCCACATCCTCTCCAACATTTGTTGTTTCCTGGCTTGTCCATTTTTGCCATTCTAACTGGTGTAAGGTGGTATTTCAATGTGGTTTCGATTTGTATTTCCCTGGTTTTTATCCATCATTTCCGTGCTGATTTTTTTTTTTTTTGGCTGGAGGATGTTTTCATTTCTAAAATAGTCTGTTGTTATTAATTTATCTTTTCTGATTTTTTAGTTTTTGCTTAAATTATTTAGATGCTCTATACTGGTTGTTTATATATTTACAATTATATATCTTCTTGATGAATTGGTCTCTTTATCATTATATAGTGTCTTTCTTCTTCTCCTGTCATTGTTTTAGCCTTAAACTCTATTTTGCCTCATATAATTATTGCTATCACTACTTTTTTTTAGTTCTCAATTGCATGGAATAACTTTTTCCATCCCTTCACATTCAGCTTATGTGTGCCTGTAAAGGTAAAATGAGTCTTGTAGGCATCTTGTAGTTGTGTCTTTTTTTTTTTTTAATCCAACCAGGCATTGAGTGCCTTTTGGTGGTGAATCAAATCTCTTCACATTAGAGTTTTGTCATGTGAGGAATTACTAATGACATGTTTGAATTACTATCTGATTGGTTTTTTTTAAGTTTTTATTTGAATATTGTCATGGAATATTACTCAGCCATCAGAAAATGTCTATTTTAAACCTCATACTATATTAGCTTTGTTTTTGTTTTTAGTTAAACTCCCATTAGGTCTTATACAGTGCAATATTCGCTTAAGGTGTACAATTTACTCATTCAATACTTACATAAAAACACCTGCTGCTCATCACAAGTGCTGTCCTTAATCACCATCACCTATTTAACCCATGCTCCAAACCTTCCCTCTGGTAACCATCAGTTTGTTCTCTAGGGTTAAAAGTTTTTGGGTTTTTATTACCCCTCTGTCCCCCCATGATTGTTTTGTTTATTAAATTCCACATATGAATGAAATTATGTGGTATTTGTCTTTCTATGGTTGACTTATTTTGCTTAGCATAATACTTTCTAGCTCCACCCTTGTCATTGTAAATGACAAGATTTCATTCTTTTTTTTTGTGGGTGATGGGTATTAAGGAGGGCATGTCATGTAATGAACACTGCATGTTATTCACAACTAATGAATTATTGAACATTATATCAGAAACTAATGTACTATACATTGCCTAATTGAATTTAAATTAAAAAATAGAAAAATAAAATAAAAATTAAAAGTAAATGATTAATGAAAAATAAAAGTAATCCTAAGAATATAATCCCATGTGTATAAGTCATGTTTTATTTCAAAGGCAAGAACACACAAGGAAAGGATATCCTCCGCAAAATGTGTTGGAAAAATAAAAGTAATCCTAAGAATATAATCCCATGTGTATAAGTCATGTTTTATTTCAAAGGCAATAACACACAAGGAAAGGATATCCTCCGCAAAATGTGTTGGAAAAACTGGATGTACAAATAAAAGATGAGAAGAGACACTAACTTCACACTTTATACAAAAAACATCTCAAAATGGATTAAAGACTTGAACAAAAGACAAGTTTAAAAGATAAGCAAAGGCTACATTACTTCATTACCTCAAACATAAGAAATGTTAATGGGAGTTCTTTAAATGAAATAAAAGGGTACTAATTAGTAACAGTAAAACATTTGAAAGTATGACTTATCAGGTAAAAATAAACATATGAAAGTTCAGAATAACCTAATGTAAAGATGGTGAGTTAATCATTTTTAAGCTCATATGAAGGATAAAAGACAAAAATAGTAAAAAAAAATAATTTGTTAAGGCATTCAAAGATAAAAAGATGTATAATGTGACATCAAAATCATAAAAGTTTGAGAGAAGGATAAAAGTGTACAGCTTCAGAAAGTGTTAAAACTTAAAGTTTAGTTGCGTATAACACCCAGTGCACCATGCAATGCATGCCCTTCCTTACTACCCATCACCAACTAATGAATCATCGAACTTTACATCAAAAACCAGGGATGTACTGTAATTTTATTATGAAAAATAACTTAAATTTTAATGAACTAAAATAGAAAGTTGTTCTTATAACCCTTACAGTAATTGCAAAGCAGAACTTATAATTCATATAAAAAAAAAGAAAAAGAGAGAGAGAAAGGAATCTAAGCATACCACTACAAAATATAATCAAATCACACACAGAAAGCAGAATAACTATAAACAAGGGTGAAAACAATTAACAAAATATGTTTAGATGTAAATGAACTAAATTCTCCAATCGAAACATAGAGCAATGAATAGATAAGGAAAAAAATTCAATTATATGTTGCCTAAAAGAGACTCACTTCAAATATATTGACTGAAAACCAAAGGAAAAAAAAATATTTCATGCAAATGGAAAGTAAAGAAAGTTAGAATAGCTACATTTATATAAGAGAAAATAGACTAAAACAAAGAATGCAGAAAAAAGGCAAAGAAGGACATTATAAATGATAAAGGAGTTAATCCAACAAGAAAATAAAATACTATAAAAAATTCTGCATCCAACACAGGACAACTTGAATATAAAGCAAATATTAACATACATAAAGTGAGAAACAAACAATAATTAATAGCAAGGAACTCTAATACTCCCACTTTCATTAGAGTTTAGATCATCCAGACAAAAAAATCAATGAGTAAGCATTAGCCTTAAATGACAAATTATATCAGATAAAGTTAACAGATAAATACAGAATATTTCATCCAAAACCACCATACACATTTTTCTCAAGTGCACATGGAGTATTTTCCAGGACAGATCATATACTAGAACCTAAAACAAGTTTTACAAAATTTAAGAAGATTGAAATCATATCAAGCATCTTTTATGACTATATGGTATGAAATCAATTACAAAAAGAAAAGTGGA
Source organism: Ailuropoda melanoleuca (assembly GCF_002007445.2). Classification (NCBI taxonomy): domain Eukaryota; kingdom Metazoa; phylum Chordata; class Mammalia; order Carnivora; family Ursidae; genus Ailuropoda; species Ailuropoda melanoleuca. Next base: position 1,199,315 of record NC_048220.1, read on the forward strand.
GTGTGCCTAGGTGGCTCAGTCATTTAAGTGTCTACCTTCTGTTCAGGTCATGATCTCAGGGTCCTGGAATCAATCCCTGTGTGAGGCTCCCTGCTCAGTGGGAAGTCTACTTCTCCCTCTCCCTCTGCTCCTCCTCCCCATTCATGCTCTCTCTCTCTCTCTCTCTCTCTCTCTCAAATAAATAAATAAAATCTTTAAAAACGAAACTGGAAAATTCACAAGTATGTGGAAATGAAACAATATCTTACTGAAAAAAAACAATGGATCAAAGAAAAGTCAAAAAAAGAAAATAAATTGTGGAGGTAAATGAAATGGAAATACAACATACCAAAATATATGGGATACATCATGATCAAGTGAGATTTATTCCAGAGATTAAAAGATAGCTAATCCTCTGCAAATCAATGTGATATATCACATTTACAAAATGAAGGATAAAATCATATGATCACTTCAATAGTTTTAGAGAAGCATGTGATAAAATTCAACATACTTTTATGATAAAAACTCTCAACAAGCTGGGTATAGAGGAAATTTATCACAACATAGTAAAGGCTAGATATGTCAAGTCCATAGTTAGCATCATACTCAGAGGTGGAAAGCTGAAATTTTTCCTCTAAGATCAGGAACAAAACAAGGATGCCCACTCTAATTATGCTTATGAAACATAATTGTAAGCATGTGCCAGAATAATTAGGCAAGAAGAATAAATAAAACTCTAAATTTCAAGGGAAAAGTAAAACTGTCTCTATTTGCAGACAGCATGATTTTATACATACAAAACCTAAGAGATTGAACCAACCAACAACAACAACAACAAAAAAAAAAACTTTAGAATTAATGAACTCATAAAATAGCAGGATACAAAAATCAATACACAAAAATGTGTTTCAGTTATATAACAAAAAACAAACAGAAAGGAAACTTTTTTAACAATAATATTTTTATTATATTATGTTAGTCAACATACAGTACATCCCTGGTATTTGATGTAAAGTTCCATGATTCATTACTTGCCTATAACACCCAGTGCACCATGCAATACATGCCCTCCTTAATACCCATCTCCAGCCTATCACATTTTCCCCTCCCCTCCGAAACCCTCAGTATATTCCCCAGAGTCCATAGATTCTCATGGTTAATTCCCCTTCCTGTTTACCACCCCCTTTCTTTTTTTTTTTAAAGATTTTATTTATTTATTTGACAGATAGAGACAGCCAGCGAGAGAGGGAACACAAGCAGAGGGAGTGGGAGAGGAAGAAGCAGGCTCCCAGTGGGTGAGCCTGATGTGGGGCTCGATCCCATAACGCCGGGATCACACCCTGAGCCGAAGGCAGACACTTAACTGCCGTGCCACCCAGGCGCCCCAACCACCCCCTTTCTTCTTCCCTTTCTTCTCCTACTGATCTTCCTATGTCTTATGTTCCAGAAATGAGTGAAACCACATGATAATTGTCATTCTCTGATTGACATATTTCGCTTAGCATTATCTCCTCCAGTCCCGTCCATGTTGCAGCAAATGTTGAGAAATCATTATTTTTCACTGCTGAGTAATATTCCATTGTATATATGGACCACATCTTCTTAATCCAGTCATCTGTTGAATGGCATCTCAGCTCCTTCCACAATTTAGCTATGGACAATAGAACATTGAGGTGCATATGGCCTTTCTCTTCACTACATCTGTGTCCTTGGGGTAAATACCCAGTAGTGCAATTGCTGAATTATAGGGCAGCTCAATTTTTAACTTTTTAAGGGACCTCCACACTGTTTTCCAGACTGGCTGAACCAACTTGCATTCCCACCAACAATGTAGGAGGGGGCCCCTTTCTCCACATCCTCTCCAACATTTGTTGTTTCCTGCCTTGTCAATTTTTGCCATTCAATCTGGCATATGGTGGTATCTCAGTGTGGTTTTGATTTGAATTTCCCTGATGGCCAATGATGTTGAACATTTTTTCGTGTGTGTGTGAGCCATTTGTATGTCTTCTTTGGAAAAGTGTTTGTTCATATCTTCTGCCCATTTTTTGATTTGTTTATTTCTTTCTTGTGTATTGAGATTGAGAAGTTCCTTGTAGATCTTGGATACCAGTCATTTTTTTAAAGATTTTATTTATTTATTTGACAGAGAGAGAGAGAGACAGCCAGTGAGAGAGGGAACACAAGCAGGGGGAGTGGGAGAGGAAGAAACAGGCTCCCATCAGAGGAACCTGATGTGGGGCTCAATCCTAGAACACTGGAATCATGCCCTGAGCAGAAGGCAGACGCTAAACAACTGAGGCCACCCAGGCGCCCCTGGATACCAGTCTTTTATCTGTAGTGTCATTTGCAAATATCTTCTCTCATTCCGTGGGCTGCCTCTTAGTTTTTTTGACTGCTTTTTTGGCCATGAGGAAGCTTTTTACCTTGATGATTGGAGCCAAATCACAAGAAAAAATTTAGAAGAAACTCAAATACTTGGAAACTAAGAACCATCCTGCCCAAGAATGACTGGATAAAGCAGAAAATCAAAAATCAATATAAACAATTTATGGAGATGAACGAGAGTGAAAACACAATGGTACAAAACCTATGGGACACTGCAAAGGCAGTCCTGAGGGGAAAATACATAGCCATCCAAGACTCACTAAAAAATATAGAAAAATCAAAAATGCAGTTTTTATATTCTAACCTCAAGAAGCTGGAACAGCAACAGAAGAACAGGCTGAATCCATGCACAAGAAACCTGTTGATCAAGATTAGAGCAGAGATCAATTAATTAGAAACCAGGATCACAGTAGAGAAGATCAACAGAACTAGAAGCTGGTTCTTTGAAAGAATAAATAAGATCGAAAAGCCACTGTCCAGACTTATTTGAAAGACTAGAGAAAGGACACAAATTGATAAAATTATGAATGAAAAGGGAGAGGTCACAACCAACACCAATGAAATAGGAAGGATCATTAGAAACTTTTATCAATAGCTTTATGCCAATAAATTAAACAACCTGGAAGAAATGGATGCCTTCCTAGAAACCTATAAACTACCAAGACTGAAACAGGAAGAAATTGATCTTTTAGACAGACCAATTAATTATGAAGAGATTGAAGCAGTGATCGAAAACCTCCCCAAAAATAGGAGTCCGGGGCCTGACAGATTCCCCGGGGAATACTACCAAATTCAAAGAAGAAATAATACCTATTCTCCTGAAGCTGTTGCAAAAAATAGAAACAGGAGGACAACTACCAAACTCATTCTATGAGGCCAGTATTACCTTGATCCCCAAACCAGGCAAAGACCCCATAAAAAAGGTGAATTATGGACAGATATCCCTGATGAATATGGATGCCAAAATTCTTAACAAGTTCCTAGCTAATAGGATCCAATGGTATATTAAAAGGATTATCCATCATGACCAAGTGGGATTCATCCCTGGGATGAATTACGGACAGATATCCCTGTTGAATATGGACACCGAAAATCTCAACCAGATCCTAGCTAATAGAATCCAACAGTACATTAAAAGGATTATCCATGCTGGCCAAGTGGGATTCATCCCTGGAACTGCAACATTCACAAATCAATCAGCATGATAGATCATATCAACAAAAAAAGAGTCAAGAACGATATGATCCTCTTGATGCAGAAAAAGCATTTGACAAAATACCGCATGTTTTCCTGATTAAAACCCTTCTGAGCGTAGGGATAGGGGGTACATTCCACAATTTCATAAAAACCATCTATGAAAAGCCTACAGCAAATATCATTCTCAATGGGGAAAAGCTAGAAGCCTTTCCCTTAATATCAGGAACATGACAAGGCTGCCCACTTTCACCATTATTATTCAAGAAAGTACTAGAAGTCCTTGCAACAGCAATCAGACAACAAAAAAGGATAAAAGGTATTCAAATAGGCAAAGAAGTCAAACTATCTCTCTTCGCAGATGAAATGATACTCTATATGGAAAACCCCAAAGACTCCACCCCCAAACTACTAGAACTTATAGAGCAATTCAGGAATGTGGCAGGATACCAAATCAATGCTCAGAAATCAGTTGCATTTCTATACATGAACAAGGAGACTGGGGTAAGAAAAATTAGGGAATCCATTCCATTTACAGTAGCATCAAAAATCATATGTTATCTCCAAATAAACTTAACCGAGACCTAAAGGATCTATATTCTAAAAACTACCAATCACTCTTGAAAGACATTGAAGATGACACAGAAAGATGGAAAAATATCCCATGTTCATGGATTGGAAGAATTAACATAGTTAAAGTGTCTAGGCTACCCAGATCAATCTACACTTTCAATTAAAATACCAATGACATTTTTCAAAGAACTGGAACAAACAGCCCTTAAATGTCTGTGGAACCAGAAAAGGCCCTGAATCGCCAAGGAATTGTTGAAAAGGAAAAACAAACATGGGGGCATCACGTTGCCAGACTTCAAGCTGTACTACAAAGCTGTGATCACCAAGACAGCATGGTACTGGCACAAACACAGACACATAGACCAATGGAATGGAATAGAGAACCCAGAAATGGACCCTCGGCTCTTTGGGCAACTAATCTTTGACAAAGCAGGAAAAAACATCCAGTGAAAAAGACAGTCTCTTCAATAAATGGTGCTGGGAAAATTGGACAGCTACATGCAAAAGAATGAAACTTGACCACTCTCTCACACCATACACAAAAATAAACTCCAAATGGATGAAAGACCTCAATGTGAGACAGGAATCCATCAAAATTCTAGAGGAGAACATAGGCAACAACTTCTATGACATCGGCCAGAGCAACCTTTTTCACGACACATCTCCAAAGGCAAGAGAAATAAAAGATAAAATGAACTTATGGGACTTTATCAGGATAAAGAGCTTCTGCACAGCCAAGGAAACAGTCAAAAAAACTAAGAGACAGCCCACGGAATGGGAGAATATATTTGCAAAGGACACCACAGATAAAGGACTGGTATCCAAGATCTACAAAGAACTTCTCAAACTCAATACACGAGAAACAAATAAACAAATCATAAAATGGGCAGAAGATATGAACAGACACTTTTCCAATGAAGACATACAAATGGCTAACAGACACATGAAAAAATGTTCAAAATCATTAGCCATCAGGGAAATTCAAATCAAANCGAAAAGCCACTGTCCAGACTTATTTGAAAGACTAGAGAAAGGACACAAATTGATAAAATTATGAATGAAAAGGGAGAGGTCACAACCAACACCAATGAAATAGGAAGGATCATTAGAAACTTTTATCAACAGCTTTATGCCAATAAATTAA
>NC_048220.1:1204620-1244868 GCF_002007445.2 Ailuropoda melanoleuca
ATGGAGGCCTTCCTGGAAACCTATAAACTACCAAGACTGAAACAGGAAGAAATTGATCTTTTAGACAGACCAATTAATTATGAAGAGATTGAAGCAGTGATCGAAAACCTCCCCAAAAATAGGAGTCCGGGGCCTGACAGATTCCCCGGGGAATACTACCAAATTCAAAGAAGAAATAATACCTATTCTCCTGAAGCTGTTGCAAAAAATAGAAACAGGAGGACAACTACCAAACTCATTCTATGAGGCCAGTATTACCTTGATCCCCAAACCAGGCAAAGACCCCATAAAAAAGGTGAATTATGGACAGATATCCCTGATGAATATGGATGCCAAAATTCTTAACAAGTTCCTAGCTAATAGGATCCAATGGTATATTAAAAGGATTATCCATCATGACCAAGTGGGATTCATCCCTGGGATGAATTACGGACAGATATCCCTGTTGAATATGGACACCGAAAATCTCAACCAGATCCTAGCTAATAGAATCCAACAGTACATTAAAAGGATTATCCATGCTGGCCAAGTGGGATTCATCCCTGGAACTGCAACATTCACAAATCAATCAGCATGATAGATCATATCAACAAAAAAAGAGTCAAGAACGATATGATCCTCTTGATGCAGAAAAAGCATTTGACAAAATACCGCATGTTTTCCTGATTAAAACCCTTCTGAGCGTAGGGATAGGGGGTACATTCCACAATTTCATAAAAACCATCTATGAAAAGCCTACAGCAAATATCATTCTCAATGGGGAAAAGCTGGAAGCCTTTCCCTTAAGATCAGGANTATCAGGAACATGACAAGGCTGCCCACTTTCACCATTATTATTCAAGAAAGTACTAGAAGTCCTTGCAACAGCAATCAGACAACAAAAAAGGATAAAAGGTATTCAAATAGGCAAAGAAGTCAAACTATCTCTCTTCGCAGATGAAATGATACTCTATATGGAAAACCCCAAAGACTCCACCCCCAAACTACTAGAACTTATAGAGCAATTCAGGAATGTGGCAGGATACCAAATCAATGCTCAGAAATCAGTTGCATTTCTATACATGAACAAGGAGACTGGGGTAAGAAAAATTAGGGAATCCATTCCATTTACAGTAGCATCAAAAATCATATGTTATCTCCAAATAAACTTAACCGAGACCTAAAGGATCTATATTCTAAAAACTACCAATCACTCTTGAAAGACATTGAAGATGACACAGAAAGATGGAAAAATATCCCATGTTCATGGATTGGAAGAATTAACATAGTTAAAGTGTCTAGGCTACCCAGATCAATCTACACTTTCAATTAAAATACCAATGACATTTTTCAAAGAACTGGAACAAACAGCCCTTAAATGTCTGTGGAACCAGAAAAGGCCCTGAATCGCCAAGGAATTGTTGAAAAGGAAAAACAAACATGGGGGCATCACGTTGCCAGACTTCAAGCTGTACTACAAAGCTGTGATCACCAAGACAGCATGGTACTGGCACAAACACAGACACATAGACCAATGGAATGGAATAGAGAACCCAGAAATGGACCCTCGGCTCTTTGGGCAACTAATCTTTGACAAAGCAGGAAAAAACATCCAGTGGAAAAAAGACAGTCTCTCCAAGAAATGGTATTGGGAAAATTGGACAGCTACATGCCAAAGAATGAAACTTGACCACTCTCTCAGACCATACACAAAGATAAACTCCAAATGGATGAAAGACCTCAATGTGAGACAGAAATCCATTGAAATCCTAGAGGAGAGCATAGGCAGCAACCTCTTTGACATTGGCCACAGCAACTGTTTTCATGACACATCTCTAAAAGTGAGAGAAACCAAAGAAGAAATGAACTTGTGGGACTTCACCAGAATGGAAAATTTTTTAAATACCATTCATAATTACACCAAAAAGAATAAGATACCATGGAACAAATTTAAACAAATAGCTGAAAGGCCTGTACACTGAAAACCCTAAGAAACTGATGAAAAAATAAAAGAAGACACAAGTAAATGGAAAGGTATACCATGCTCATGAATTGGAAGATTTAATATTGTTAAAATCTCCACAATACCTAAAGCAATCTATGCATTAAATGCAATTCCTATCAAAATCTTGTGAAATAAAACAAAGAATTCTAAATGTTGTATGGAACCACATAATGCCCTGAATAGCCAAAGCAATCTTGAGCAAGAAGGTAAATCTGGAGACATCATCCTCCCTGATTTCAAACTATATTACAGTTACAGTTATCAAAACAGTACGTATTAATATAAAACAGAAACACTGTTCAATAGAACAGAATAGATTGGTGCCTGGGTGATTAAGTCAGGTAGTGTCTGACTCGAGCGCAGCTCAGGTCATGATCTCAGGGCTGTGAGATCAAGCTCAACCTTAGCACTGACCATAGAACCTGCTTAAGATTCTCTCTCTCTCTCTCTCTCTCTCTCTCTCTGCCACCCCCACTTTCTCTTTTTCTCTAAAAAAAAAGAAAAGAAAAGAAAAAAAGAGTTAAACAGAGAGCCCAAAAATATATCCATGCATACATGGTACATGGTACATTAGTTTATTACAAAGGAGCTATGAATATACCATGGGGAAAGGACAATCTATTCAGTTAATGGTGCTAGTAAATCTGGACAGTCACATGCAAAAAAATGAAACTAGTCCACTATTTAGCAGCACTATACACAAAAATTAACTCAACATAAATGAAAGAGTTCAACGTAAGAACAGAAATCATAAAATTCCCAGAAGAAAAAAAAATAAGCAGCAAGGTCCTTTTTATTGGAATTGGTGACAGTTTTCTTTCTTTCTTTTTTTTTCATTTGACAGCAAAAGCAAATTTAACAAAAGGAAAAAGGAATATGTAGTATTACATCGAACTAATAAGCTTTTTCACAACAAAAGAAAACATCCACAAAATGAAAAAGCAAACAACTGTGGGAGAAAATGTTTGCAAATTGTATTTCTGAATATCCAAAATATATAAAGGACTAATAGAACTTTATCACCACCATCACCATCCCCACAACAACAACAAAACCCATGCAGTCTGATTTAGGAATGGGCAGAAGATCTGAATAGACACTTTGTCAAAGACATATAGATATCCAATAGGTACATGAAAATGACACAAGTAACATTAATAATTATGGAAGTATAAATTAAAACCACTCTAAAATATCACCTCACACCTGTTAGAATAGATAATAAAAAAACACCAGAATTAGCAAGTGTTGGTGAGGATGTGCAGAAAATGGAACATTTGTGCATTGCTGGTGGAAATGTAAATTTGGGCTGCTGTTATAGAAAATTCAAGGGATGTTTTTTTAAAATCAGAATAGATCTAATAAACAATCCAGCAATTCCACTTCCTGATATTTATCTGAAGAAAAAAGAAATACTAAATTGAAAAGATATACACACCCATATGTTTATTGTAATATTATTTACAATTGCCATATGTGGAAGCAACTTAAATGTCTACAGATTTTTTTAAAAATGTGTTTTTTTTAAATATAAATAGACATACATAAAATGGAGTATTATTCAACCATAACAAAGGAAATTGTCGTTTGTGACAATAAGGATAGACCTTGAGGACCTTATGCTAAATGTACTAAGTCAGGAAAAGAAAGACTACTACCATATGATCTTATTCATATGTAGAATTTTTGAAAAGTAATAACAAAATACAAAGAGAAGATTAATTACTACAAGAGATGGATGGTAAGGAAGGTGAAATAGGTGAAGGTGGTCTAAAGGCACAAATTTTAGGTTATAAAATAAATAAAGCATTTAGATGTAATGCACAGCATAGTGACTATATTTAATCATACAGTATCGTATATTTGAAAGTTGTTAAGGGAGTGGATCTTAAAAATTCTCATCTTGAGAAAAATATAACTGTATGGCAATAAATTTTAACTAATATTATTGTGATGATTATTTTGCAATATATATGAATATTGAATGATTATGTTATACACCTGAAAGTAATATAATGTTATGTGTCTATTATATGTAAAAACTAGACATAAACATAAGCTCTAAAGCTGTAAACCATATAAAGAAAAACTTTAGATTATGGACATTATACTGGGCAAAGATTTCTTGATACAATACCAAAAGCTAAAATAGATGAGTGTGACACCAAACTAAAAGTTCTGCATAGGAAAGAAAAAATATAACAAAAAAAAGGAACTAGGGAAGGGGAGAATATGTCTGCAGACCTCATTTTACATAAAAGCTTAATATCCAAAATATATAAGGAACTCATATAACTCTGCAGCAAAACAAAACAAAACAACAACAACAAATTAAAAATGGGCAAAGGAACTGAGTAGATACTTCTCCAAAGGAGACACACAAATGGCCACAGATATATAAAAGATGACCAACATCATTAATCATAAGGGCAATGCAAATCAAGCCCACAATAGAAATCACCTGCTACCTGTTATAATAACTATTAACAACAAAAAGAGTAAGTGCTGGTGAGAATGTGGAGAAAAGGTAATCCTTGTATATTGTTGGTTGGAATTTAAACTGATGCAGCCATTTTGGAAAACAATATATAGGTTCCTAAAAAATTTGAAAACATAATTATCGTCTGATTCAGCAATCCCAGTTCTTGATGTATATCCACATGAATTGAAATCTAGATCTCAGTAAGATTTGCACTTTCATATTTGTTGTCATATTATTTACAGTAGCCAATATACAGAAACATATTAATGACTATCAAACAATGAATGAATGAATAATGTGACAAAATATGGGATATAGTATACAATGGAATATTATTCAGCTTTAAAAACACAAGGACATTTATTTCGTTTATTCTTTTTTTATTTTTTTTGTTTTTTTATTAATTATGTATTTTATTATTTTTTAATAATAATATTTTTATTATATTATGTTAGTCACCATACAGTACATCCCTGGTTTTTGATGTAAAGTTTAATGTTTCATTAGTTGTGTATAACACTCAGTGCACCATGCAATATGTGCCCTCCTTACTACCCATCACCAGCCTATCCCATTCCCCCACCCCTCTCCCCTCTGAAGCCCTCAGTTTGTTTCTCAGAGCCCATAGTCTCTCATGCTTCATTCTCCCTTCTGATTACCCCCCTTTCTTTATCCCTTTCTTCTCTTACCGATCATCCTAGTTCTTATGTTCCATAGATGAGAGAAACCATATGATAATTGTCTTTCTCTGCTTGACTTATTTCACTTAGCATTATCTCCTCCAGTGCCGTCCAATGTTGCAGCAAATGTTGAGAAATCATTCTTTTTGATAGCTGAGTAATATTCCATTGTATATATGGACCACATCTTGTTAATCCAGTCGTCTGTTGAAGGGCATCTTGGCTCCTTCCATGATTTACCTATTGTGGACAATGCTGCTATGAACATTGGGGTTCTTTTCTTTTTTTTCTTTTCTTTTCTTTTCTTTTCTTTTTTCTTTTCTTTTCTTCTTTTCCTTTCTTTCTTTCTTTCTTTCTTTCTTTTTCTTCTTTTTATAAGGACATCTTGTCATTTGTAATTACATGGGTGGATCTGGAGGACCTTATACTAAATGAAATGTCTGTCTGAAAAAGACAACCACCACATAAGAACCACCACATTTGATTTCAGTCATATGTGGAACTTAAAAACACACATGAATAAACAAAAAGCAGAATCAGACCTATTAATACAGAGAGCAAAGTTGTGGTTGCCAGAGGGAAGAAGGGTGGTGTGATGGGCAAAATGAGTGAAGGGGAGTGGAAGACACAGACTTTCAGTTATGGAATGAATTAGTTACAGAAATAAAAGATACAGCATAATGAATATAGTCAAAGATATTCTAATAGTGTTGTATGGTGACAGATGGAAGTTATAGTTGTAGTAGAATAGCATAATATATAAACTTGTCAAATTACATGTTATACAGTAGAAACTAATGTAACATTGTATTTCCACTATACTCAAATATTTTTTTTTAAGAAAAATCAGTTGGAAGAAAGAAAAATGCAAAATAACTATGAAGTTTTAGTCCGTGCCTAGTATACAGTAAATCTCAATAAATGAAAAAAATAGTTAAATATGTATGAACATGGTTATAGATTTGTATAAATATATACCTCTACACATATATACACATTCATGCACATGCAAATTAGCTAATCATCTAACATCTGTCTTGCTTATAGAGTATAATTCATCATTCATAAATAAAGTTATTTTAGATTTCGTAAGTGTGCCTGATTTTTACACCTTCTGGTTTCAGTCTACAGAACCACCTTTATCCGACACTTTCTGCTCAAAATCTAAAGATTGATTTTCTTTAATGTTTAATCAGTGACATCAATTGTTAGCTGGACAACCCAGAACGTTGCCTAAGATGCTAACTGGTATTTATCTTTAGCTCAAACATACACATCTATTGTAGCCATATTTTTATAACTCAAAGTTGGAAACTTTAATCTAGCAAATAATTGCTGTACCAAGCAACTGAAACTTCTCTGAAAACTGACCTGTATAGAGAGAATATACAATCTTTCAAATTCTATGGAAAACAAACTTCCGTGGTTAAGACTTGGTATCAATAATGCCTTACCTTATCCTTTACATTGCAACTTTAAAAAATTTATATTTATAGCATGACAGAATTACACTGTAATTGAAGTATAACTACTAACTCTCTGGAAATAATTTAGAAACAATGAGTGGCATCTTCTATCTTTCCTCTGAAGATATACAGTGTTAGTGAGTAAATTGTAGTATAAGAAACTGGTTTTCTCTAAAAGTTGGTATCATCAAGGTTTCTCTCTAGAGCAAAAATGACAACTAATATTAGCACAAATACACCATTTTTCACTATGGAAAGGACTAACTAGTCATTCCAACAAACTCGAAGTTCATACTTGTTAGCAAATATCCATTTGAACATTACAACCTAGTAGTCTCAAAAAAATTATTTAACCTTTGGTGCCTTGGCTTCCTTCCCTGTAATATAAATACCTGCCCTATAGTCAACAATATTATGTTGCACACTTAAAAATTGGTTAAGAAGTTTGATCTAATGATAGGTGCTCCTACCAAAATAAAATAAATTTGTCAACAACAACAACAACAGCAAAAAGCACATATCTTCCTTAAAGACTTTAAGAGGATTGAATAAGTTAATATATGTAACAACACTGTAACAGTGACTGGCACTGTGACTTTAAGAGGATTGAATAAGTTAATATATGTAACAACACTGTAACAGTGACTGGCACATAGTTTTATATATATATATCATATATATATATATATTCCATATATATAATATTTGTAAAGGATAATGCAAGCTTCTCCACCTAATTCATTTTGGTTTATGACTGAATTTGTAATAATTCCAATAATAGCCTTTAACGACCTTTGGAGAGTGTAGGAACACTGAGGGCTGGTTTTCATGTGTTGAAAATGATTTCTTCATAGTGCAGAGGATCACAGGGGAAGGGAGGAAAAACTGAATGGAAAGAAATCAGAGAGGGAGACAAACCATGAAAGACTCTTGACACCAGGAAACAAACTGAAGGGAGTGGAAAGGGAGGATGGTGGGGAGATGGGGTAACTGGGTGATGAGCATTGAGGGTACGTGAAATGATAGGCACTGGGAATGCAACTAAGGTATCACTGAACACACACACACACACACACACACACACACACACACACATACACACACGATTTTTTGGGCCAAATGCTGGAGGCATCATGAGCATAAACAGAAACACATGAACACATTCTGAAATTTGCACAATTTAAACTACTTTAGTGTGTATATGACACTGTAAGTAAGTGGATATGAGTGCCTGAAACTCTTAAATTTGTTTTTTTAATCCTAGATACACAAAACTTTCTAGCAGAAATTGTTCTTCTTTGTCTAGTAATTCTGAGTATTATGCAGTATATATAATCTGATTAAGAATTTCCCAATTGCATGGTTATTGTAAATCCTTGTTAGTACAGGCTATGGAAAATTGTATTTTAATAGTATTTTAAATATTTTATTTAAAAAATAATACCTCATTCTCTTTCTCTCTCTCTCTTTTGCTTGAGATAGAGTAAAAAGTTCATTTCTAGAAAAATATAGTTCCATAGAATGTTTTGTTTTGCCCTCTTTTGTTTCTCATGTCTACAGTGCTTTAAGTGAACCCATCAAATACGTGTGTTATTATGGTCCAACAAATTGAGGGGGGATATAAACACATCTCATTTATTTTAGAAGTTAAAGAGTATTTACATATTTTATTCATTCCATTTTATTGCAACAAAAATATTGTAAACTAATTTTCCAATATTGTTTCCTAAACTACTGTAAGATCCTTATTTTATACCCATGAAGAAATTGAGTGTGTCAAGAAAAAAAAAAAGAAGGATTCTCTACTTTTGAAACCACCTGATAATTCACAAGATGTCACAGTTAGTTGTAAATTGGTAAACATGCAACAAAGTCTGTGGTTTTAGGGAACAGATTCAACAACACACTGCTTACACCGCAAAAGCCCATAATTCCACTTGAAATGGTCCATTCCACTTAGAATAACACTATCCAGCTCATTGTCTTCACCCACCTGGGTTCCCATACCTCCATTGTTGCTTTTTTCCAATTGATTCCCACTGATTTAACTTTTCTGCAATCCAAGTCTGGTCATTTTATTATCATTTGTAAATATCTGGGTCTCAAAAGGGCAAGAAATGTGGCTATAAAGTGAAAGAGGAAGGAGGTTATTGGGACAATTCTCTCCTGCTTGGTCAACCACCTGAACTTTGCCCATAGTGTTCCTTTTCTGTGGCATCATGTTCTTGCTCCTTAAGGAAGAGCCCTGGTCCAAGCCTCCTGTACTCATATGACGGTAGTATCTAGTCACCATTCAATGCTGAGATCTAGGGTCCCCATTGAGCCTCTTTGTTTGGCTGAAGTCACATGTCATAGGTGGGTCCTGATGAGCTGCACTCTTTCCACATGAGCCTCAAAGCAATTTATCTATTTTATTACAACTCTGTGCATAAACTACACCTGCAGATTATATTCCTTAGGAATAGTAGACATTTGTTATTTATATGCTAAATTCACTTAGCTATTAGTTATTATTTTTTATTATAGCATAAGATGTGTTTTTGAATAAATGAAGGATTGGATGTTTGATGGTCTTCCTCTGCTTGTTTGTATAATAAGCTGCATACTTCAGATTTCAGCTCCAATACAACCTTATGCTGGTAATGTTCCCTAAGCTCTCCTTCTTGGGGTTAATGTTTTTCCCACAGTACCTTCTGCCACAATGTATTCATGATTTCAGAGAGGTAAGAGCCACAGGATGTCTTCAGGATTGGAACCAAAGAACAAAATAGTCCTAATTAAACATAGGCCAACAACTGGATGGTTGCAGTAATGACCAGCCATGTTAACATGCTCACGATTTCCAAGATTTGTTACTTATATTGTCACCATGCAGAAAGGACACATTTTTAAAATAGTCAAAAGTCTGACACTTGTGTTTTATTCTTAAGCAATTTCAAATTTACAGAAAAATAGTATGAATAATAATAATAGTATAATTAACACTCATGTACCTTTTGAGTAGATTCTCCTATAAGTTTATACCCCATTTGGTTTACCACCTCTCTCTCCATCTCTCTCTCTCATCAGTTGCACACCTTATGAACTTAGTTTCCAAATATTTCATTATGTATTTCTTAAGAATATGAATATTCAGAAAAATGTAACATGGATACAATTGTACAAATATTTTGAATGTAAAAATGTAAAAAGGAAGAGCTCTCCAGTACAGGGACAAAATTCCTTCAAAAGGAATGAATAGGTGATGACACATCATGTTATAAGAATCTGAAGAAAAACACTGGCATAAGGTCCTAAAGTTTTAAATTGTAGACTAAGAAAAAAAGCATTAGTACAAATTTTCCCTACTTTGTAGTTTCCTGTAAGATAGATCCCATATTCAACATCATTTTTAGAGCCCTTGTAACATCCTTATTTCTAAGACTATAAATTAAAGGATTCAGGACGGGAGTGAGTATGGTATAAAAGGCAGATACAGTCATGTCCTTCTCCGGGGTGTGATAGGAAGTGGGGAGCATGTAGGTATAGATGGCAGCCCCATAGAAGAGGATGACCACCATCATGTGGGAAGAACAAGTGGCAAAAGCCTTCTTCCATCCCTCTGCTGAGTTCATCCTGTGGATGATGAAGAGGATGAAAGAATAGGAGCTTGAAATGACTGTCACAGGGATGAGGAGCATGAGGACACAACACAGGTACATGAGTGTCTCATAGAGCGAAGTGTCTGAGCAGGAAAGCTTCATTATAGCAGGGACCTCACAGAAGAAATGGTGGATCTCCCGGGATCTGCAGAAGGGGAAGGTCATGGTGATGGGTGTGAGCATAAATCCATCTACAGATCCCAGAAACCAAGAGGAAGACACCAACAGTAGACACATTCTATGGTTCATGAGGATAAGATAACGGGGTGGATGGCAGATGGCCACATAGCGGTCATAGGCCATGGCAGCTAGAAGAAAAAATTCTGAACCTCCTAGTGTCAGATAAAGAAACATCTGCATCCCACATTCAGGGGCGGCGATCTTATTCACACCCATGACCTGGTCCATGAGCATCTTGGGCACAGTGACAGAAATATACATCACATCCATTAGAGACAACTGGGTGATAAAAAAGTACATGGGGTTATGAGATGAATGTCACAGTGTATCAGAAGGATCAGAATGGTGTTTCCAGACAAGGCCATTAGGAAAACCACAAAAATGACCAAACAAAGGAGAGCTGGGTACTTGAATTGACTGAAGAGTCCCAGTAGGTCAAAATCTATTTGTCCAGTATAGTTGACAACCCAAGTGGTGTTCTCCATTGCATTTTATCTGGTGCACCAAGGACAGCTGTGGAGTTAATAGATCATTCATGGGATATGAGCACCTGAAATAAATGTTTAGTGAACTTGAGTGTGTGTGTGTGTGTGTGTGTGTGTGTGTGTGTGTGTATGTGTGCATGTGCATGCATGTTTACACATAGCAACCTGGGTGCCAATATGGTGAAATTCCAAGGACCTATAAAGTTTAGGATTATAAATTACCTATAATTGAACAAATTTACTAGAAATCTAAGAATTCACAACTGTGGGTCAAAAATATGATGCCCTTCAACAGATGACTGGATTAAGAAGATGTAGTCCATATATACAATGGAATATTACTCAGCCATCAGAAAGAATGATTACACAACATTTGCAGCAACGTGGACGGGACTGGATGAGATTACGCTAAGTGAAATAAGTCAAGCAGAGAAAGACAATTATCATATGGTTTCAGTCATTTATGGAACATAAGAAATAGGAAGGTCAGTAGGAGAAGGAAGGGGAGAATGAAGGGGGGATAAAGAGAAGGGGGAAGGAACCATGAGAGACTGTGGACTCTGGGAAACAAATTAACGGCTTCAGAGGGGAGGGTGGTGGGGGCCTGGGATAGGCCGGTGATGGGTGTTGCATGTTGCACTGGGTGTTATATGAAAATAATGAACCATGGAACATTACATCAACAACTGGGGATGTTCTGTATGGTGACTAATATAACAAAAAAATTAAAAAAGAAAAAATCAATATGGAACTTGATACATAAATTTAAAAAAATATATCAGTACTTTAATCATTCCACTTCTAGGTATACATTTTCCCCAAAGAAAACAAAAACACTATATGCACCTTTATGTTTATTTTTTTTTCAAATCCTCAGATGACATTCATTTTTAAAAATATTTTATTGAAATTCCAATTAGTTGACATATGGTGTAATATTAGTTTCAAGTGTAGAATATAGTGATTCAACATTTTCTTTTTTTTTAATTTTTTTTTTTTGTTATATTATGTTAGTCACCATACAGTACATCCCCGGATTCCGATGCAAAGTTCGATGCTTCATNAAATGACTGTCACAGGGATGAGGAGCATGAGGACACAACACAGGTACATGAGTGTCTCATAGAGCGAAGTGTCTGAGCAGGAAAGCTTCATTACAGCAGGGACCTCACAGAAGAAATGGTGGATCTCCCGGGATCTGCAGAAGGGGAAGGTCATGGTGATGGGTGTGAGCATAAATCCATCTACAGATCCCAGAAACCAAGAGGAAGACACCAACAGTAGACACATTCTATGGTTCATGAGGATAAGATAACGGGGTGGATGGCAGATGGCCACATAGCGGTCATAGGCCATGGCAGCTAGAAGAAAAAATTCTGAACCTCCTAGTGTCAGATAAAGAAACATCTGCATCCCACATTCAGGGGCGGCGATCTTATTCACACCCATGACCTGGTCCATGAGCATCTTGGGCACAGTGACAGAAATATACATCACATCCATTAGAGACAACTGGGTGATAAAAAAGTACATGGGGTTATGAGATGAATGTCACAGTGTATCAGAAGGATCAGAATGGTGTTTCCAGACAAGGCCATTAGGAAAACCACAAAAATGACCAAACAAAGGAGAGCTGGGTACTTGAATTGACTGAAGAGTCCCAGTAGGTCAAAATCTATTTGTCCAGTATAGTTGACAACCCAAGTGGTGTTCTCCATTGCATTTTATCTGGTGCACCAAGGACAGCTGTGGAGTTAATAGATCATTCATGGGATATGAGCACCTGAAATAAATGTTTAGTGAACTTGAGTGTGTGTGTGTGTGTGTGTGTGTGTGTGTGTGTGTGTGTGTGTGTGCATGTGCATGCATGTTTATACATAGCAACCTGGGTGCCAATATGGTGAAATTCCAAGGACCTATAAAGTTTAGGATTATAAATTACCTATAATTGAACAAATTTACTAGAAATCTAAGAATTCACAACTGTGGGTCAAAAATATGATGCCCTTCAACAGATGACTGGATTAAGAAGATGTAGTCCATATATACAATGGAATATTACTCAGCCATCAGAAAGAATGATTACACAACATTTGCAGCAACGTGGACGGGACTGGATGAGATTACGCTAAGTGAAATAAGTCAAGCAGAGAAAGACAATTATCATATGGTTTCAGTCATTTATGGAACATAAGAAATAGGAAGGTCAGTAGGAGAAGGAAGGGGAGAATGAAGGGGGGATAAAGAGAAGGGGGAAGGAACCATGAGAGACTGTGGACTCTGGGAAACAAATTAACGGCTTCAGAGGGGAGGGTGGTGGGGGCCTGGGATAGGCCGGTGATGGGTGTTGCATGTTGCACTGGGTGTTATATGAAAATAATGAACCATGGAACATTACATCAACAACTGGGGATGTTCTGTATGGTGACTAATATAACAAAAAAATTAAAAAAGAAAAAATCAATATGGAACTTGATACATAAATTTAAAAAAATATATCAGTACTTTAATCATTCCACTTCTAGGTATACATTTTCCCCAAAGAAAACAAAAACACTATATGCACCTTTATGTTTATTTTTTTTCAAATCCTCAGATGACATTCATTTTTAAAAATATTTTATTGAAATTCCAATTAGTTGACATATGGTGTAATATTAGTTTCAAGTGTAGAATATAGTGATTCAACATTTTCTTTTTTTTTAATTTTTTTTTTTTGTTATATTATGTTAGTCACCATACAGTACATCCCCGGATTCCGATGCAAAGTTCGATGCTTCATTAGTTGCGTATAACACCCAGTGCACCATGCAATACGTGCCCTCCTTACTACCCATCACCAGTCTATCCCATTCCCCCCACCCCTCCCCTCTGAAGCCCTCAGTTTGTTTCTCAGAGTCCATAGTCTTTCATGCTTCATTCCCCCTTCTGATTCAAAATTTTCATACAATACCCGGTGCTCATCGCAAATGCACTCAATCCCCATAACCAATTTAACCCATCCTCCCAGCCACCTCCATTCTGGTAACCATCAGTTTGTTCTCTATGGTTAAGGGTCTGTTTCTTCGTTTGTCTCTCTCTCCTTTTTTTTCCCCTTTACTAATTTGCTTTGTTTCTTAAATTCCACATATTAGTGAAATTATATGATATTTCTCTTTCTCTGATATATTTCACATAGCATAATACTCTCTAGCTCCATCCATGTCATTGCAAATGGCAAGATTTCATTTTTATGGCTATGTAATATTCCATTGTATATTTTTATGTGCAGCCATATGTTTATTGCAGTGTTATTTACAATAGCCAAGATATGGAAACAACTTAAGTGGATAAGGAAGGAATGGTGTCTGTGTGCACATATATGTATTATGTGCATCTATATATTATGCCACTATCATAGAGGATGAGATTCTTCCCTTTTTCACAACTTGGGTGGACCCACAAGGGTATTATGGTAAGTGAAATAAGTCAAACTGAGAACAACAAATATTGCATAATTTCACTCATGTGGAATCTAAAATGTAAATGAATAAACAAAAAAAAAACAGTATGAGTCTTAGAAATATAGAGAAGAAACTGATGGTTACCAGAGGAAAGAATTGTGGGGTGACAGGCACAATGGGTGAAACGGAATGGGAGATATAGTCTTCCAATTATGGAATGAATAAGTCACAGGAATAAAAGACACAGCATAAGGAATATCTTCAATGATATTTTAATAGTTTGTATGGTGACAGATGTAACCTACACTTGTAAACATAGCATAGCATATAATTTGTTGAATCACTATGTTGTGTACCTGAAATTACTGCAACATTGTGTGTCAAGTTAATATTGGTAACTTACAGTAAGGTTGCCACAGTTCAAGGTCATGAGATTTCCTGAAAATGGATAGTTGTTTATGATTGAGTATGGAAATTTTTGGAATCACTGCCCTAGAAAAACACGGAAAGTGAATCATGGAAAAAAGACACTAAAGCATCTTATTTATAGACTTTTTTGTTATGGAAGTCAAAATTGAATCAACCTTTCACTTTTAAAGATCCAACTGGATCTTTAAAACTCTTAATATATATTCCACATGAGAAAGATTTAGAAAGTAACTGAAACATAACTTGGGGAATATTTATACCAAAAAATGTGAACACACATTGTCTGTACAATCAGACCAGGGTGTGGTGCTCTGTGGTTGTGCAGAGTGATCCATGTATCCACAGGAGTAGATCAGGGTCCTCACCCATGACCAACCCCTTAGATATCACAGAGACATCAATTTAGGAGCCCAAACTTTGAGGTTGGACTGTGGCTGTGGGTTCAGATTATCCTCTACCCACAGTCCCTTTGTCCACTTTATATAGAAACAGGATAATAATGTTAGATCTCAAGTAAGATCAGGATTAAATAATGTAACATAATGAAAGTGCTCTGGGAAAAAAACTGAGGGCTTCAGAGGGGAGGGGGATGGGGGAATGGAATAGGCTGGTGATGGGTAGTAAGGAGGGCATGCATTGCATGGTGCACTGGGTGTTATATGCAACTAATGAATCATGGAACTTTACATCAAAAACCAGGGATGTACTGTATGGTGACTAACATAATTTAATAAAAAAAATCATTATTAAAAAAATCAAATGAAAAAATACTGAAAGTGCTTAGAACATTACAAGCTGCAGATGAATAAGCACATGTATTGTTAATTTAAAGAGTTAATATATATGATAATTGTTATGCAAAATTGTAAGAGATGGCAGTTACTGTTTGTGTTCTATAATATAAGATGAATTATTTCAGTTTGCTAGTTTTAGTATCTATTCTTACACATAAGAACTTGGATTTGGCAATTTCTGTAGTCCCAGACTAATATATATTTATATTTATATATTTGTATTTATATATGATATATTTATTATTTTTAATCTCTCCAAACAGCATATCTTTATGGAAAATGTTTTCTTAGTACTATCTAATATAGACTTCTCCACCTTCATCTACTTAAATTTCCTACCATTTGTTCTAAATGTCAGGAAGAAAAATTCACATTTATAAGATCTTTGTCATTTACAAGACAAGCTTTAGTTGCTTTTGCAAACATATTCTACTTTATTGTCTATAGCAACCAGTTTCCCATCAAAATTGAGTTGTAGAGAGGAAAACTGAATAATGCTGAGTTTGTCTCTGACTCTAATACTACTCCCCCTACCCTACCCAATTTGGCTACTCAATACCTATACCTCTGTTAAATGCTGAAGACAAAAAAAAATTATTACACTGAAGGAGGTCATAGTCCATCTATTCAGGCTAAAATTGTGTGTGTGTGTGTGTGTGTGTGTGTGTGTGATTAAAAGTAGAATTTTAAAATGACTCAAAATAAATAAGAAAGAACATTGGAAGTAAAGTGTCCATTCTAAAAAGAATCAGTAATAGCCTCTTTTACATTTTCTTTTCTTTTTTTATTATATTATGTTAATCACCATACAGTACATCCCTAGTTCCATGACTGACTACTTACCTATAACACCCAGTGCACCAAGCAATATGTGCCCTCCTTAATACCCACCACCAGCCTATCCCATTCCCCCACCCCCCTCTCTTCTGAAGCCCTCAGTTTGCTTCCCAGAGTCCATAGTCTCTCATGGTACATTTTCTCTTCTAGAGATCAAACCTTTGCAACTTTCCAACTACGAACATGTTAAATGTTAAATTTTAAAAGTCTTTACTCTAGAAACTACAAATCGCTCTTGAAAGACATTGAAGAAGACACAAAAAGATGGAAAAATTTTCCAAGCTCATGGATAGGAAAAATAAATATAGTTAAAATGTCTATGCTACCCAGAGCAATCTACACTTTCAAGGCCATCCTGATCAAAATACCAATGACATTTTAAAGAACTGGAACAAACAGCCCTTAAATTTGTGTGGAACCAGAAAAGACCCCAAATCTCCAAGGAACTGTTGAAAGGGAAAAACAAACATGGGGGCATCACGTTGCCGGACTTCAAGCTATTCTACAAAGCTGTGATCACAAAGACAGCATGGCACTGGAACAAAAACAGACACATAGACCAATGGACAGAATAGAGAACCCAGAAATGGACCCTTGCCTCTTTGGGCAACTAATCTTTGACAAAGCAGGATAAAACATCCAGTGGGGGAAAAAAAACAATCTCTTCAATAAATGGTGCTGGGAAAATTGGACAGCTTCATGCAAAAGAATGAAACTTGACCACTCTCTCACNGAAAAAAACAATCTCTTCAATAAATGGTGCTGGAAAAATTGGACAGCTTCATGCAAAAGAATGAAACTTGACCACTCTCTCACACCATACACAAAGATAAACTCCAAATGGTTGAAAGACCTAGATGTGAGACAGGAATCCATCAAAATCCTAGAGGAGAACATAGGCTGCAACATCTTTAACATCAGCCACAGAAACTTTTTTCATGACACATCACCAAAGGCAAGAGAAACAAAAGAAAAAAAAAAAGAAGTTGTGGGAATTCATGAAGATAAAAAGCTTCTGCACAGCCAAGGAAACAGTCAAAAAACTAAGAGGCAGCCCACGGAATGGGAGAAGATATTTGCAAATAACACTACAGATAAAAGACGTGTATCCAAGATCTACAAAGAACATCTCAAACTCAATACATGTGAAACAAATAATCAAATCAATAAATGGGCAGAAGATATGAACAGACACTTTTCCAATGAAGACATACAAATGGCTAACAGACTCATGAAAAAATATTCAAAATCATTAGCCATCAGGGAAATTCAAATCAAAACCACACTGAGATACCACCTTATGCCAGTTAGAATGGCAAAAACGGACAAGACAGGAAACAACAAATGTTGGAGAGGATGTGGAGAAAGGGGATCCCTCTTACATTGTTGGTGGGAATGCAAGTTGGTGAAGCCACTTTGGAAAACAGTGTGGAGGTCCATTAAAAAGTTAAAAATAGAGCTATCCTATGATCCAGCAATTGCACTACTGGATATTTATCCCAAAGATACAGACGTAGTGAAGAGAAGGGCCATATGCACCCCAATATTCATAGCAGCAATGTCCACAATAGCTAAATCGTGGAAAGAACCGAGATGCCCTTCAACAGATGACTGGTCCATATATACAATGGAATATTACTCAGCCATCAGAAAGAACGATTTCTCAACATTTGCAGCAACATGGACGGGACTGGAGGAGATTATGCTAAGTGAAATAAGCCAAGCAGAGAAAGACAATTATCATATGGTTTCACTCATATATGGAATATGAGAGATAGGAGGATCGGTGGGAGAGGAAGGGGAAGAATGAAGGGGGGGTAATCAGAAGGTGGAATGAAGCATGAGAGACTATGGACTCTGAGAAACAAACTGAGGGCTTCAGAGGGGAGGGTGGTGGGGGATTGTGATAGGTTGGTGATGGGTATTAAGGAGGGCATATATTGCATGGTGCACTGGGTGTTATATGCAAGTAATGAACCACGNTGATAGGTTGGTGATGGGTATTAAGGAGGGCATATATTGCATGGTGCACTGGGTGTTATATGCAAGTAATGAACCACGGAACACTGTATCAAGAACTGGGGATGTACTGTATGGTGACTAATCCAACAAAAAATATTATTAAAAAATAAAATAAAATAATATTCTGTGATCTAAAAATATAATAATAATTATATCTTGACTCTCAAAAAAATAAAATAAAAGTCTTTACCAACAAAAATAAAAATAAATAAATATTGGCTCTTCTCTCTAGGAAGAATTTAGGAGTGGTTATGATACAGGGTATTTCACTAATAAATTCTGACTTTCAAAGCATTATATACTTTTGTAATGATTAAAAAGACTAATTACAATATTCAACTTATTAACAGTCTCAAGTTCTGGGTTCCAAAGCAGTAGAAAGCACTTAAAATATGTTTGATGCCTTAATATAAATTTCCAACAAACCTGCTACATTAAAATATGTTGCATTAAAAAATATAAACTTATTCTCATTTTCCACCCCCAATAGGCAGATGAAAGCTGACCTCCATGCAAAATTTTAAACCAGCCCAGTTAAAGAGAAACATACCTGCTTTCTAAGTCAGTTTGTGCTGTCAAAGGAACAAATCTCTGTTATACTTCAGTAAATGGAGTCAAGACACACTGAATAGTCTATCTGGCACACCAAACAGAAAATGGAATGCTGTCTATACCATGCAAGATAACAAGCCACCCTGTTGATTCTTATTTTCTCTATCCAGTTGTTTGTGTTTAATGTAAATAAAATAGTGCATATTTAAATTGGGGAATATTAATAATGGTTGTAGGGACACCTGGATGGCTCAGTGGAAGGGCATGTGACTCTTGATTTTGGGATCGTGAGATTGAACCCCATGTTGGGTGTAGAGTTTAATATATATATAGAGAGAGTTTAATATATATATATATATATATATATATAATTTATTTAAATTGGGTGTAATTGGGTGTAGAGTTTACTATATATATATAGAGAGAGTTTAATATATATATATATATATATATATATAATTTATTTAAATTGGGTGTAATTGGGTGTAGAGTTTACTATATATATATAGAGAGAGTTTAATATATATATATATATATATATATATAATTTATTTAAATTGGGTGTAATTGGGTGTAGAGTTTACTATATATATATAGAGAGAGTTTAATATATATATATATATATATATATATAATTTATTTAAATTGGGTGTAATTGGGTGTAGAGTTTACTATATATATATAGAGAGAGTTTAATATATATATATATATATATATATATAATTTATTTAAATTGGGTGTAATTGGGTGTAGAGTTTACTATATATATATAGAGAGAGTTTAATATATATATATATATATATATATATAATTTATTTAAATTGGGTGTAATTGGGTGTAGAGTTTACTATATATATATAGAGAGAGTTTAATATATATATATATATATATATATATAATTTATTTAAATTGGGTGTAATTGGGTGTAGAGTTTACTATATATATATAGAGAGAGTTTAATATATATATATATATATATATATATAATTTATTTAAATTGGGTGTAATTGGGTGTAGAGTTTACTATATATATATAGAGAGAGTTTAATATATATATATATATATATATATATATAATTTATTTAAATTTAAAATACATTTAAATATGTATTTTTAATTTTCAAATTACCCCCTTGTTTTTTAATTTTTATTTATTTTTTAAATATTTTATTTATTTATTTGTCAGAGAGAGAGAGCACAAGCAGGTGGTGCAGCAGGCAGAGGGAGAAGCAGGCTCCCTGCTAAGCAAGGCGCAAATGTGGAACTTGATCTTAGGACCCTGGGATCATGACCTGAGCCAAAGGCAGACACTTAACCAACTGAGCATACATGTTTGTTTGTTTTTTAATAGTGGTGGTAGCATAACAAATCTTTACTTGAAGCTGATGAAAATCCAGAAATTGTTCTGTTGTTCTCTATTATTCTATATTTCCTTCCCCTAGAGTCAATGAAGTACTTAATCATCTTTACACCTTTTTACAAATTACACAATTCAAATTCCCAGTATAGACATTTTAACATAAGATTAATAGAAGAGAAAATTCTTTTAAAAAAATTATCAGGGTAACTGCCTAGCATCACACAACTCACCTGAGGGAGGATTTGTGTCTCATTCTCAATAAGGTGATAGAACTCAGAGCCAATAATGTTGCCTTCACTTTCTAGAACACGATCTTCCCTCCACAGTCTACAGTTTAAGTACATCCATCACTGTCTGTTTCTTATATATATTTGAAATATCTATATCATCTATATCTATATATCTATATCTATCTATATCTATCTATCAATCAATCTATCATCTATCATCATCTATCTATACCTATATCTATATCTATCTATCATCTATCTATCATCTATCATCTATCTATCATCTATCTATCTATCTATCTATCATCTATCTATCTATCATCTATCAGACATTTGTTTCAGTTTTCTAACAACCAGAAAAAATGCCCACTCAAAGTAAAATCAGTCTAATTTTTCTGTAAAATTTCAGCTTCAATAAAACAATCATATCATTCAAAAAGTGGCAAGCATGCATATTCTTTTGTCCATACGTAAATGGAAACCCAAAAACCATTTCCTAATACATTGCAGTAAGTTACTACTACCTGATTAATAAAAAAAGGACAATTAAGAGTGCACTCATCTTGATAAGCACTGAGAAATGTCTAGAATTGTTGAATCATTAGATAATACAACTTATACTATTATAACACTGTATGTTAATGATACTTGAATTTTTAAAAATCACATGTGTTTTTCTTCATAAAAATAGATGTTGGAGAAAAATTGAGGAAACATGGTCAAGACCTAATACCATGTATCAGAAGGAGAACAAGTCAAAAACATTAATTACCCTTTTGCTTGTGCAGTTCCTTCTATATGATTGAACTCAGCATCAGATGATGGTGCAGCCCTTACCTAACTGGGTAATGATGTGTGGCCGTGGTTAACTAACAGTATAAAGATTAACAAGAGAGTGACATCATCCTGGTTTTACCATACCCATTATGGGAGTTGATGAGGTTTGTTGTTGATAAATTCCTTGTGGGGGTTTGAAGACGAATGCAGTTAAGAGACCTAACAACAATGGCAACAACAACAAAGGCAGTAGGTTTCCCTGTTGCACTCTTCTGGTTCTCTCCTCATGTCTTTTTAAAATCTTTTCTTCTTATTATTTTTAATGATTTTATTTTATTTATTTGTCAGATAGAGAGAGCACAAGCAGGGGGACTGGCAGGATCCCTGTGCGGGGCTCCATCCCAGGACCTGGGATCTTGACCTGAGTTGAAGGCAGATACTTAAGCAACTGAGCCACCCAGGCATCGCAATCTTTTCTTATTATTAAACTGGCAACCCTAAAAGTATTAACAATAATTCCACAATTCAGTATCACCAGTAAAATCTTATTTGTGAAATAGATAATAGAAAAATATAAAAACACAAACCATTAAAAAGAAAATTTAATCAATATATTGTACATCTAAAATTAATATAACATTGTCTGTCAGTTATATTTCAATAATACAAAATAATAGTATTTTAAAAAATTTAAAATCAATCGTAATGTAATCTCTCAGACAAAAATCATGCTTTTTCTTTTTTTAAATTTTTCATTATGTTTTGTTAGTCACCATACAGTACATTCTTAGTTATTGATGTAGTGTTCCATGATTCATTGTTTGCATATAACACCTAGTGCTCCATGCAATATAAAAAAATGCTTTTTTATTATTAAGTTATGTTATTCACCATACAGTACTTCATTAGTTCCCAATGTAGTGTTCCATGATTCATTGTTTGCACATAACACCCAGTGCTCCATGCAATACATGCCCTCCTTAATACCCATCACTGGGCTAACCTATCCCCCCACGCCCCTCCCCTCTAAAACCCTCAGTTTGTTTCCCAGAGTCCATAGTCTCTCATGGTTCATCTCCCCCTCTGATTTCCCCCACTTCATTCTTCCCTTCCTTCTCCTAATGCCATCCATGCTATTCCTTATGTTCCACAAATAAGTGAAACCATATGATAGCTGTCTTTCTCTCCTTGACTTATTTCACGTAATCTCCTCAAGTTCCATCTATGTTGATGTAAACGTTGGCTATTCATTCTTTCTGATGGATGGAACTGGAGGAAATTATGCTAAGTGAAATAAGTCAGGCAGATAATTTATGACTTAAAAGTTAAATTTTTGCTTTATTTGTATTATGTTCAGTTAGCTACTGTATAGTACATCATAAGTTTTTGATGTAGTGTTCAGTGATTCATTAGTTGTGTATAACATCCACTGCTCATCACAACATGGGCCCTCCTTAATACTCATCACCCAGCTACCCCACCCCCACCCCCACCCCCTCCCTTCTGAATCCTCTATTTTTAACATCTTGAGGAAGCTCCATAGTGTTTTCCAGAGTGGCTGTACCAGCTTGCATTCCCAACAAGAGTGTAAGAGGGTTCCCTTTTCTCCACATCCTCACTAACATATGTTGTTTCCTGTCTTGTTAATTTTTGCCATTCTAACTGGTGTAAGGTATCTCATTGTGGTTTTGGTTTGAATTTCCCTGATGGCTGGTGATGTTGAAAATGTTTTCATGTGTCTGTTAGCCATTTGTATGTCTTCATTGTAGTAGTGTCTGTTCATGTCTTCTTCCCATTTTTTGACTGATTGTTTTTTGTGTGTTGAGTTTGAGAAATTCTTTATAGATCTTGGATACCAGTGCTTTATTTGTAGTCTCATTTACAAATATCTTCCCCCATTCAATGGGTTACCTCTTAATTTTTGCTTTAAACTATGAATATTTATGAGGTGCAGGGCATATACCAGGCAGTTGGGATAAACCAGGGAACAAGATAGGAGCAATTCTTCTGAACCTTTTTCTATATATGTGTTATGGAACTAAGTTGATCATTTTCTCATGCCATCTTTGTGCATGACATCCTTTCTCCAGACAGGGACTTTTTTTTGTAAGTCCCACTCTGTTGTACTGGAGCCTACTGTGTCCTCCAGGGTTTTAGCCTGAAGATGCCTCATCCTAGACCCCTCTGACTTCTTTTTCCCTCTGAAGTGCTATTTTTATTTTTCTAAAGTTTTTTATTTAAATTTTAGGATTTTTTTTAAAAAATTTTTTAAATTTCAGTTAGTTAACAAGCTGTAATATTAGTTTCCCGTGTTCAAAATAGTGATTCAACTCTTCCGTACCACACCTAGTCCTCATCACAAGTGCACTTTTAATCCCCATCACCTATTTAACCCATCCCTTTCCCCTCTCCTTTTGGGTAACCATCAGTTTATTCTCTACAGTTAAGATTCAGTTTCTTTCTCTCATTCTCTCTCTCTCTTTTGTCAGTCTGCTCATTTGTTTTGTTTCTAAAATTCCACATATGAGTAAAATCATGTGGTATTTGTCTTTCCCTGACTGACTTATTTCACTTAGTATAATACTCTTTAGCTCCATTCCTGTCTTTGAAAATGGCAATATTTCATTCTTTTTTTTGTGTGACTGAGCAATATTCCATTGTGTGTGTGTGTATATATGTATATATATATACATATATACACACACACACACTACCTCTTGTATATCCATTCATCAGTCCATGCACACTTGGCTCTTTCCATATTTTGGCTATTGTTGATAATGCTCTTATAAATGTTAAGTGTGTGTATCTTTTTGAATTAGTATTTTGTACTCTTTGCATTAACACTTAGTAGTGCAATTCCTGGATTGTAGGGCAATTCTATTTTGAAATTTTTAGAGTCTCCATACTATTTTCCAGAGTGGATACACCAATTTGCATTCCCCAAAGTAGTGCAGATAAGTTCCCCTTTATCCCCATCCTCAATAATGCCTGTTGCTTCCTATATTGTTGATTTCAGCTATTCTAAGAAGTGTGAAGTGATACCTCATTATAGTATTAATTTGTATTTCCCTGATGATGAGTGAAGTTGAGCATCTTTTCATAGGTCTGTGGCACATGTGGATGTCTTCTTTGGGTAAATGTCTTTCCATGTCTTCTGCCCATTTTAAGATTGTATTATTTGCTATTTGGTTGTTGAGTTTTATCATATCTTTCTTTATTTTGGGTACCAACCCTTATCAGATCTGTCATTTGAAAATATCTTCTCCCATTCCATTGGTTGCCTTTTAGTTTTGTTGATTGTTTCCTTCACTGTGAGAAACTTTTTTCATTTGATAAAGTCATAAGAGTTTATTTTTGCTTTTGTTTCCCTTGCCTTGGGAGACATATTGAGTAAGAATATGTTATGGCTGTGTTGAAACAGGTTACTGCTTGTATTCCCTTCTAGGAGTTTTAAACTTTCATGTCACATTTAGGTTTTCTCTCCATTTTGAATTTGCTTTTGTATGTGGTGTAAGAAAGTGGTCCAGTTTCATTCTTTTGTTTGCTGTTGTCCAGTTTTCCCTACACTGTTTGTTGAAGACACTGTCTTTTTCCTACTGGATATTCTCTACTGCTTTGTCAAAGATTAATTGACCATAGAGCTAAAGGTCCTTTTCTGGGTTTTCTATTCTGTTCCATTGATCTATGTCTACTTTTGTGCCTGTACCAGACTGTGTTGATGACTACAGCTTTGAAATATAGTTTGACATCCAGAATTGTGATGTCTCCAGATTTTTCTTTTTTCCCCAGAAGATGAAGCATTTTTTAAATTTAAATTCAATCAGCCAAGATATTTTTGAACACTGATATAATGTTCATTTTCATATAATGTTCAATAATTCATTAGTTGAGTATATCACCCAGTGCTCATCTTATCACATACCCTCTTTAATACCCATCTTCTTTCTCAAGATTGTTTTGGCTATTCGGGGCTTTTGTCTCCATACAAATTTTAGGATTGTTTCTTGTAGCTTTGTGAAAAATGTTGCTGGTATGTTGATAGCGATTGCACTAAATGTATAGACTGCACTAAATGTGTAGATTGCACTAAATGTGTATTATAGACATTTTCAGTCTCTGTTCTTCCAGTGCATGTGCATGGAATGTCTCTCCACTTCTTTTACTCATCCTCAAATTTTTGCATCAGTGTTTCATAGTTTTCAGAGTAAAGTTCTTTCAACACTTTGGCTGAGCTTATTACTAAGCGTCTTATTGTTTTTGGTGCAATTTTAAGTAGGATGAATTCCTTACTTTTGCCTTCTGAAGCTTCATTGTTGCTGCATAGAAATGCAACAGATTTCTGTACATTGACTTCATATTCTATGACTTTGGTGAATCTGTTTATAAGTTCTAACATTTATTTGGTGGAGTCCTTAGGATTTTTTATATATAAAGTACAATGTCATTGCAAGTAATGAAAGTTTTATATATTCTTTGCCAATTTGGAAGCCTTTTATTTCTTTTTGTTGTATGGTTGTTGAGGCTGGGACTTCCAGTGTTATGTTAAATAACAGCAGTGAGAGAGGACATCCCTGTCTTGTTACTGACTGTAGAGGAAAAGCTATCATGTGTTCCCATTTCTAACCTCAATTCTTGCACTCCTCATCTCTGGTTACTATTTAACACTTTTATCTCCCTGACAAGGGTCTCACTGATGTCATCCATTATTTTCTTAAGTGAGTACTCTTAATATTGTTTCTTTAAATTCTCCATCAGGCATGTTACTTATATCTGTTTAGCTTAAATTTCTGGCCATGGTCTTATCTTGTTTTTCATTTGGAATTAATTCCTCTGTTTTCTCACTTTGTCTATATCTCTGCCTTCTTATTCTGTGTAATAGAAAAGCCAGTTATGCTTCCTGCTCATGAAAGTAATGGCTTTAGGAAGATGTCATGTTGTACCCAGGGCCTGGTGCTTCAGGGGAGTGTCTCTGGTGTGCGCTGCATGCACTCTGCTACAGCGTTTCACTGCTCTCTCCTTCAGGCCAGTCTTCTGTAGAGGTTTTCCATACCCTCAGTAGTCATTATCTTATCCCTAGCCTGAATGTGGCAAGTTTTAGCTATGTGTGCTGTGGTCTGCTTATGATTTCATAAACACTACCTCCACCAGAACTAACATCCTGCAAAACCCTGGTCTGGAGATGTAGCGTGGGCAGGGGTTTACATTGGTCTTTTGTAGAAGGACTCGCTTCTCTGGGACTGTGGCAAGACAGACTAAAAAAATGTGAGGCTTAGTATAAATAAATTAGCCATCCAGTGTCCCCACTGCACTGCTTCTCACAGAGGGCTCTGTATTATGCAGAGGGTTGAGGGAGGGAAATGCAGCCCATCAGCTCCTTTTCTCACTGAGAGGTGTCTCTGTGAATGATGTCTTTCAGGCACACACTCAGAGAAGAACAAATAACCTCTCCACTCTGTGCCTCAGGTACTCTTCAGATCTCAGTTTCCATGCTGTGTATCTCTGGGTTTTTTGCCTGCCTTCTCTCCAGGAGCAGCGCAGTGCCCTCTGGGCTTTTCCCCAGCCAATCTTGTTGACTTTTAAAATTCCTGGCTTTAAGCCTCATTGGTTGCAACAACTCACAAAATTCAGCGCCTCTCATATTCCAAGCCAAAAGCTATGGGTAAACATTATCCTTGTCATTGACCTATGCTCTTCTCTCTGTACCTTTCTCTGCAACCACACCCTTCTCTCCTCCACAACAGGCAAGATTCATTTCTCTCCTAAACCACATCTCCACACTTCCTACCTTCTTCAATTAAGCCTCTTCTCTTCCTTTTGTTGTGGAGTTCATTCTCTCAATCTTCAGTTTAGTTTCTGGGTATTTAGTATGATTTGATTGTTATGTAGTTCTAGTCTTGGGATGAGGTGAGTCTAACTTTCACCTACTCCAAGACCACTTCCTGTCTTCCTGAATACATTTATATGTATATTTATAAAATAAAATATATAAATAAATAATATATAATATATATTTATATTATTATATAATGTATTATATATTATATATAATTATATATATTATGTATACATTATGAATAATGTATATATAATGTATATATAAATTATATATTGTGTATATACACATTATATATAATTATATATACATTATATAGACATATAATCATATATAATATATTATATATTATATTATATATTTATATATTATATATGATTAAAAATATATATATATTTTTATATGCATATAAATTTATATATTTATTTTTAATCTGTGAATAAAATTTCTAAAACAAAAACTAAAAGGTGGAGAAAAACAAAAATTACAACTTTAATAATATGCACTTCTTTTTAAGGATACCACAAGTGTGTTTACACAAAGATAAGTTTAACAAATATCTTTTGTATGATTGTCATGCCAAAAAAGATGATTCATAAAATAGACATCTTTCAGGGTGTCTGAGTGGCTCAGTCATTAAACATCTGCCTTTGGCTCAGGTCATGATCCCAGGGTCCAGGGATCGAGCCCTGCATAGCAGGAAGCCTGCTTCTTCCTCTCCCACTCCCCCTGTTGGTGTTCCCTCTCTTGCTGTGTCTCTCTCTCGGTCCAACAAATGAATAAATTCTTTTAAAAAAATAGACATCTTTCAAACTAATAAAAAAAAAACAGTGGGTAGGTAATTGAAACTTAATTATTCATAAAGATCTTCTCAAACTCAACACACACAAAAACAAATAATCAAGTCAAAAAATGGGCACAGGACATGAACAGACACTGCTCCAAATAAGACATACAAATGGCTAACAGACACATGAAAACATGTTCTACATCATTAGCTATCAGAGATCTATGATTCAAAACCACAATGAGATACCACATTACACCAGTTAAAATGGTAAAAATTGACAAGACAGAAACAACAAGTGTTAGTGAGGATGTGGAGAAAGGGGAACACTCTTACACTGTTGTTGGGAATGCAAGCTGGTACAGCCACTCTGGAAAACACTATGGAGGTTCCTCAAGACAGTAAAAATAGAGCTACCTTATGACCCAAGCATTGTAGTACTGAGTGTTTACCACAAAGATACAGATATAGTGAAAAGAAGGGGCAAATGCACCCCAGGGTTCATAGCAGCAATGTCCACAATAGCCAAACTGTGGAAGCAGCCAAGATGCCCTTCAACTGATGAATGGATAAAGAAGATGTGGTTCATATATGCAATGAAATATTACCAGCCATCAGAAAAGATGAATACCTGTCATTTGCATCAACATAGATGGAACTGGAGGGGATTATGCTAAATGAAATAAGTCAAGGACAGAAAGACAATTATCACACAGTTTCACTCATATGTGGAACATAGGGAAAAGCACAGAGTACCATGGGGGAAGGGAGGAAAAACTGAATGGGCGGTCAGAGAGGGATAGAAACCATGAAACTGCAGGAAACAAACTGAGGGTTGGAGAGGGGAGGTGCATGGGAAGATGGGGTAACCGGGTGATGGGTATTGAGGAGGGTACATGTAGTGATGAGCAATGGGTACTGTGAGCAACCAAACAATTATTGAACACTACTTCAAAAACTAATATACTATATGTTGGCTAACTGAGCATTAGAAAAATAACAAAATAAAAGAAACTCAATTATTAAAAAAAAAGAAACCAATTCTGAAAAATGAAAGACCATGGATACAGGGTAAAGGAAACAACAAGAAATAATCGAAATAAGAAAAAAAGCATTCTGTAAAAATAATTGGATCAAACTGTATTAAAAGAGGAGTCACACAAGCATTACAGAGGCAGAAAATGTTTCTCCTTCCATGTCTCCAAAGGCAAGAGAAACAAAAGAAAAAATATACTTGTGGGACTTCATCAAGATAAAAAGCTTTTGCACAGCCAAGGAAACAGTCAAAAAAACTAACAGGCAGCCCACGGAATGGGAGAATATATTTGCAAATGACACTACAGATAAAAGACTGGTATCCAAGATCTACAAAGAACTTCTCAAACTCAATACACGTGAAAGAAATAATCAAATCATAAAATGGGCAGAAGATATGAACAGACACTTTTCCAATGAAGGCATACAAATGACTAACAGACACATGAAAAAGTGTTCAAAATCATTAGCCATCAGGGAAATTCAAATCAAAACCAAACTAAGATACCACCTTGTGGCAGTTAGAATGGCAAAAATTGACAAGGCAGGAAACAGCAAATGCTGGAGAGGATGTGGAGAAAGGGGATCTCTCTTACACTGTCTGCGGGAATGCAAGTTGGTATAGCCAGTTTGGCAAACAATGTGGAGGTCCCTTAAAAAGTTAAAAATTGAGATACCCTATGATCCAGCAATTGCACTACTGGGTATCTACCCCAAAGATACAGACGTAGTGAAGAGAAGGGCCATATGCACCCCAATGTTCATAGCAGCATTGTTACCAATAGCTAAACTCTGGAAAGAGTTGAGATTCCCTTCAACAGATGACTGGATTAAGAAGATATGGTCCAATCAAAAACCAGGGATGTACTGTATGGTGACTAACATAATATAATAAAAAATATTATTATAATAAAAAAATAAAAAAAATAAAAAAAGAAGATGTGGTCCATATATACAATGGAATATTACTCAGCCATCAGAAAGAACAATCACCCAACATTTGCAGCAACATGGATGGGACTGGAGGAGATTATGCTAAGTGAAATAAATCAAGCAGAGAAAAACAATTATCATATGGTTTCACTCATTTATGGAACATAAGAAATAGGAAGATCGGTAGGAGAAGGAAGGTAAGAATGAAGGGGGGATAAACAGAAGGGGAAATGAACCACGAGAGACTATGAACTCTGGGAAACAAACTGAAGGCTTCAGAGGGGAAACGGGTGGGGGATTGGGATAGGCCAGTGATGGATATTAAGAAGGACACGTATTGCATCGTTGCACTGGGTGTTATATGCAAATAATGAATCATGGAACATTACATCAAAAACTAAGGATATACTGCATGGTGACTAACATAACATAATAAAAAATTGTTATACGT
Source organism: Ailuropoda melanoleuca (assembly GCF_002007445.2). Taxonomy (NCBI): domain Eukaryota; kingdom Metazoa; phylum Chordata; class Mammalia; order Carnivora; family Ursidae; genus Ailuropoda; species Ailuropoda melanoleuca. The sequence goes on from NC_048220.1 coordinate 1,235,025, forward strand.
TCAAAAAAATAAAGGCCCTAAATGATGAATAGAAAAAAAAATAAATTTTAATTGCCAGTACAGTGAGATAGTCTGTTTATTCTATTTTACTTACTAACCTCCTTAGTTCTTATTTTATTTAGTGTCTCCTTTTAATTATCTCTTCTTATCTTAATTTTAAGCTTTATCTTTTCATTTGAATAATGTCCTTATTCAATTAACAACCTAAAATACAGCAGTCATATCCCTTTGTCTGTTAATCTTTCAGTTATGGTTCATTTCCCATTGAAAAAAATTTTCTTCAAAATTCTTTTAGGGTGTTGATTGAAGTCCTGCAAATAAATTTTAATATCTCATCTCTGTAAAAGTTGTGATGACACTAATGACAAATGAAGATGTATATCCTCACTTAGTTGATGAGAAATGTCTCATAAATGTTCAATTCCTAGATCAATGAGTTGATTTCCTTTTTGAATCCTGATGATTCACATGCAATGTTTCTTCTTTTTAAAAGCAATGACAATAGGAAGTTTTGATTTTATTATCAATAATATACTCGATATTTTATGTTATATCAAATCCCACACTCTTACGCATTTCATTATTTGAGCTAATGGGGGAAGAAAACATTTTATATGTCCATCTGTCAATGGAAAGAGAGCAGCGTTCTCAGTGTCACTCAAAGTAGAGTGACTATAATAGCTTTTGATGGAACTTTAGACCTGGGGTAATTTATTTTCTTAAGTTACCAGAGACTGTGAACTTTTGTGATACTGGGCTGATTTTCTTGGGCACTGTCCTTCCTGGTGCTTTTCTGGCTTCCTGTGTTTCTTGACATAAATGTTTCCCTTACAGATATTAAATCTTTGGGGAATGAAATAATGAGAGAAAGTCCTTGAAAATAATGTGTCATGGCCCTCAATTATCACATTTAAAATATGACAGTATGTCTACCAATATAACACACAAGGAGTTTTCTTAACCATAGCACACTCAATGAATTGTAGACTGGGAATAGGAAATAATGATAAACACTGCTCTTGGAATGATAAAACATCAAGCATTGTGCCTGGCATTTCACTGATGACTAGTTTTTTAAGCCTCTGTGCTTACATGCAAGCCTCTTTAAAGTGTAAGTTAATAATTCACACAATAGAGAATTAGTCCTAAAGATGTGATATATTGCATCTTGAAAATATTTAATGTTTTATGTTAATCACATAATATTATATTCTCTCAGATTTAGGAATGCGATTTTGTTAGGAAAACCTTAGTTCTATCAATATTTTTGTAACTTGGAAATCAAAGAATGCCCCTAAGGTTTAGTTATTTCATATGCAGAAAGAGAGGTTAACTTACTTGAATTATAAAGGCCATTCTTACCTTCCTCAACATTATAATTAGTCAGTATGCATTGATAAAATCATTGGACACACACTTTTTTATAATTTTTTTTATTATATTATGTTAGTCACCATACAGTACATCCCTGGTATTTGATGTAAAGTTCAATGATTCATTAGTTGCATATAAAACCCAGTGCACCATGCAATAAGTGCCCTCCTTACTACCCATCACCAGCCTATCCCATTCCCCCATGCCCCTCCCCTCCGAAGCCCTCAGTATGTTTCTCACAGTCCATAGTCTCTCATGCTCCATTCCCCCTTCTGATTACCCCCCCTTTCTTTATCCCTTTCTTGTTCTACTGATTTTACCAGTTCTTATGTTCCATAGATGAGAGAAACCATATGACAATTGTCTTTCTCTGCTTGACTTATTTCACTTAGCATTACCTCCTCCAGTGCCATCCATGTTGCAGCAAATGTTGAGAAATCAGTCTTTTTGATAGCTGAGTAATATTCCATTGTATATATGGATCACATCTTCTTAAGCCAGTCATCTGTTGAAGGGCATCTCGGCTCCTTCCATGATTTAGCTATTGTGGACAATGCTGCTATGAACATTGGGGTGCATTTGGCCCTTCTCTTCACTACATCTGTATCTTTGGGGTGGATAACCAGTAGCGCAATGACTGTATCATAGGGTAGCTCAATTTTTAAGTTTTTAAAGGAGCTTCACCCTGTTTTCAGACAAATAGATTTAAACCAAAGAGTGTAACACGAGTTGACGAAGGACACTACATCACAACTAAGGGGCCCATCCATCAAGATCTAATAATTGTAAATATTTATGCCTCCAACAAGGGAGCATGAAAACATAAATCAATTAATAATAAACATAAAGAAACTCTTTGATAATAATGCAACAAAAGTAGAGGACTTCAACTCCCAACTTACAGCAATAGACATACCACCTAAACAGAAAATCAGCAAGGAAACAATGCCTTGAATGACGCACTGGACCAGATTAAATTAATGCATATATTCAGAGAATTTCATCCTTAAACAGCAGAATACACATTCTTTCTGAGGGCATAGGGAACATTCTCCTGAATAGACCCCATAAGAGGTCACAACTCAGGCCTCAGGAAGTACAAAAAGATTGAGATCATACCATGCCTATTTTCACACCACAACACTATGAAACTTGAAGTCAATCACAAGAAAAAATTTGGAAGGACCAAAAATACATGGAGATTAAAGAAAATCCTACTTATGTAAGAATGGGTCAACCAAGAAATAAAAGAAAAAACAAATAAATACATGGAAGAAAGTGAAAATGAAGGCATAATAGTCCAAAACCTTTGGGATTCAGCAAAGGCGGCCATAAGAGGGAAGTAGATAGCAATACAGGCCTTCCTTAAAAGCAAGAACAGACTAAAATGTACAACATAACCTTACACCTAAAGGATTTGGAAAAAGAAGAACAAATAAAACCTAAAACCACCAGAAGGAGGGAAATAAAAAAGATTAGAGCAGAAATCAATGATATAGAAATGAAAAAAAACAAAACAAAACAAAACAGATCCATGAAACTAAGAGATGGATCTTCAAAGAATTAATGACACTGATAATCCTCTAACAAGACATATCAAAGAGAAAATAAAAAGGACCCAAATGATTAAAACCCTGAATGAAAGAGGACATATCACAACCAACACCACAGAAATACATACAATTATAAGAAACTATTATGAGTAAGTATATGCCAACATTTTGGGCAATCTGTAGGAAATGATAAATTTCTGGAAACTTATAAACTACAAAAACTGAAACTGGAAGTAGTAGAATATTTGAATAGCCCTGTAATCAGCAAAGGAATTGAATCAGTAATAAAATAATCTCCCAACAAAGAAGAGTCCAGGGCTGGATGGCTTCGCAGGAAAATTCTACCAAATATTTAAAGAGAGTTAATACCTGTCCTTCTGAAACTATTCCAAAAAATAGAAATTGAAGGAAAACTCCCAAACTCAATTTATGAGGCCAGCATTACCGTGATCTCAAAACCAGACAGAGACCCCACTAAAAAGCAGAATTACAGACTAATATCCCTCATGAACATGGATGCAAAAAATCTCAATAAGATGCTAGCAAATGGAACTCAACAGCACATTAAAAGAATTATTCACAATGATCAAGTGGGATTTATTCCTGGACAGCTGGGGTAGTTCAATACCTGTAAATCCACATGATACACCACATGAATAAGAGGAAAGAAAGAACCATACGAACCTCTCAATAGATGCAGAAAATGTATTTGACAAAATGTAGCATCCATTCTTGATAAAAAAAAAAAACCTTCACGAAAGTAGGGATACAGGGAACATACCACAACATCATAAATGCCATATATGAAAGATCCACAGTTCATATCATCCTCGATGGGTAAACACTTGAACTTTTCCCCTAAGGGCAGGACCATGACAGGGATTTCCACTCTCACCATGTTGTTCAACATAGTACTGGAAGTCCTAGCCTCAGCAATCAGACAACAAAAAGAAATAAAAGGCAAACAAATTGGTTTGGAAGATGTCAAACTTTCACTCATTAAAGAAGACAAGATATTCTATGTAGAAAACCCAAAAGACTCCACCAAAAATTTAGTGGAACTGATACGTGATTCCAGGAAAGTTGCAGAATATAAAATCAACATAGAAAAATTTGTTGTATTTCTCTACACCAATGATGAAGCAGCACAAAGATGAATTAAGGAATCAGCACCATTTACAGTTACACCAAAATAAATAAATACATAAATAAGATACCTTGGAGTAAACCTAACCAAAAAGTTGAAAGAATTGTTCTCTGAAAACTATAAAACATTAATGAAAGAAATTAAAGATGGCACAAAGAAGTGGAACAAAATTGCATGCTCATGGATTGGAAGAATATATATTGTTAAAATTCCTATACTACCCAAAGCAAACTACACATTTAATGAAATCCTAATCAAAATACTACCAGCACTTTTTGCTGAGCTAGAAAAAAGTATCCTAAAATCTTTATGGAATCACAAAAGCCCTGAATAGCCAAAGCAACCTTGAAAAAAAAATCCTGTAGGCATCAGTTTTGGACTTCAGGTGCAGTGATCAAAACATCATGGTACTGGCACAAAAATTGATACATAGATCAGTGGAACAGATTAGAAAACCAAAAAATGACCCCACAATTATATGATCAATTAGTCTTCAGCAAAGCAGGAAAGAATATGTAATGCTGAAAAAGAGACTCTCTTCAAAAAATGATGTTGGGGCAACTGGACAGTAATGTACAAATGAATGAATCTGGACCACTTTCGATACCATATACAAAAATAAATTCAAAATGGATAGAAGACCTAAATATGTGACATAAAACCATAAATATCCTAGAGAAGAACACAGGGTATCATCTCTTTGACACTGGCCATAGCAATTTATTTCTAATTACGTCTCCAATAGCAAGAGAAGCAAAAACATAAATAATTGAGACTTTATCAAAATTAAAACCTTCTGCAAATCAAACAAAATAATCAAAAAAAAAAAAGTAAAAGGCAAACTGTGGAATGGGAGAAGATATTTGTAAATGACATCAGATAAAGGGCTAGTATCTAAAATCTATAAAGAAAATAAAAAATTCAACAGCCCCCCAAAAATAACTCAGTTAAAAAATGGGCAGAAGACATGAATAGGCATTTTTCCAATGAAGACATACAGATAGCCAACAGGCACATGAAAAGATACTCAACATCACTCATCATCAAGGAATTACAAATCAAAAATACTATTAGATATCACCTCACACATGTCAGAATGGCTAAAATTAACAATACAAGAAGCAACAGGTGCTGGTAGTATGTGGAGAAAGGCGAACCCTCTTGCCCTGCTGGTGGGAATGCAAACTGGTGCATCCACCCTGAAAAGCAGTATGGAAATTCCTCAAAAATTAAAAATAAAAGTACTGTGTGATCCAGCAATTGCACTACTAGGTTTTACCCAAAGAATACAGTAATTCTAATCCAAAGGGCACAAGCATCCTAATGTTTAGAGCAGTATTATGCACTATAGGCAAATTATGGAAACAGCCCAAGTGTCCATCAACTGATGCATGGATAAAGAAGTGATATATATATTCAATAGGATATTACGCAGCCATAACAAAGAATGAAATCTTGTTACTTGCAACTATGTGGATGGGGCTAGTGAGTATTATGGTAAGCAAAATAAGTCAGTCAGAGAAAGACAAATACCATATGATTTCACTCATGTGGAATTAAAATAACAAAAGAAAAGAGCATAAGGGAAAAAAAGAGAGAGAGAGAGGCAAATCATGAAACAGATTCCTAATTATAGAGATGAAACTGAGAGTTACCAGAGGGGAACTGGTTGGGGAATGGGTTAACTAGGTAATGGAGATTAAGGAATTCACTTCTGATAAGCACTGAGTGTTGTATGGAAGTTTTGAATCACTATATTGTATACCCAAACCTAATTTTCACTGTATATTAACTATCTGGAATTTAAATAAAAACTTAAAAAAAAATAATAGGAGACTTTAACACTTCATGCACGTCAATGACTAGATCATACAAATATAAAATACACAAGAGCGCAGTAGCTTTGAATGACAAATTGGAACAGATGGAACTAATAGGTACTTTCAGAACTTTTTATCCTCAAATAGCAGAATACACATTCTTTTCAAGTGCACATAAGACATTCTCCAGAACAGATCACTTGTTAGGCCACAAAACAAGAAAAAAATCTCAAAAAATACTGAAGTTGTACCATGCATGCATCTTTTCTAACCTCATTGTTGTGAAATTGGATAACAACTGCAAAATATCTAAAAGACCACAAAAATATGGAAGTTAAATAATATGCTACTAAACAATGAAAACAAAGAGGAAAAGTGAAAAATGGTTGGATACAAATGAAAATAAAAACACAAGAGCCCAAAATCTTTAGGATGTAGCAAAACTTTCTAAGTGGGAAGTTAGAGCAATAAAGTCCTATCTCACTAAGCAAGAAAAATCTCAAATAAACAACCTAACCATACAAAAAAAAAAAAAAGTACTTAGAAAAAGAAAAGCAAACAAAACCCAAAACCATTATAAGGAAGGGCATAATAAAGATTGGAGCTGAAATGAACATATTAGAAACAAACAATAGAACAATTCAATGAAACAAAGAGCTCATTTTTGAAAAACTTCCAAAATTGATGAACTCTTACCCAGACTCATCAAAAATAAAAAAGAAAGATAAAGAGACAGGACACAAATCATAAATGAAAGAGGAGAAATGACAACCAACACCACACAGACACAAAGATTAGAAGAGGGTAGTATGAAAAATTATATGCCAACAAGTTGTAGAATCTAACAGAAATGGATAAACTCCTAGAAACATACATTCTTCCAAAATTAAATAAGGATGAAATTGAAAATTGGAGCAGACCCATTAACAGCAACAAAATTCAATCAGTGATCAAAATACTCCCAGCAAACAGAAATCCAGAGCCAGATGACTTTAAAGGTGAGTTTGGGGGGCGCCTGGGTGGCTCAGTTGGTTAAGCACCTGCCTTCAGCTCAGGTTATGATCTCAGGGTCTTGGGGTCTAGCCCTGAGTTGGGCTCCGCTCACTGAGGAACCTGCTTTTCCCTCTCCCCCTGCCTCTCCTCCCTGCTTGCTCTCTCTCTCTCTCTCTCTCTCTCTCTCTCTGTGTGTCAAATAAATAGATAAAAGAGGTTGACACACGATATAGCTTTTGAGCTTTATAGGCTACATCAGTGAAAGACAAGAGAACGATATCAATCCCTCATACAATACTCTTGAAATTAAATGGGGATAGATATATACAATATAATAAAAATATTTTATAATATGGAAAAGGCTAAGGCAACATATAACCTGGCATCTATTTCACAGATAAGATTTTATGGGTGATGGTTAAATTTGAGATTACTGTTAATATTGGTTAAGATTTCCAGTTAATTATAAGAAAATATTTTCAAAAGACATGAGGAGAGAACCAGAACAGTGCAACATAGATACCTATTACCTTTTCTTCTTCTTTTGTTGTTAGATCTCTTAATTGTATTCTTCTTCAAAGTCCCAGAAGGAATTTATCAATAGTAAACTTCATCAACTCCCATAATGGGCATAGTAAAACCAGGATTATGTCACTGTCCTGTTTATCTTTACACTGCTAACTGCAGCCAAACTCCTTTACTCAGATGGATAAGAGCTGCAGCATCACCTGATGCTGAGTTCAATCATATAGAAAGAACCACAGGAGCAAAAAGGGTAATTATTGTTTTTGGTTTGTTTTCCTTCTGATACATGCTATTAATTTTTGAACATATTTCCTCAATATTTACCTATCATCTATTTTTTTATGAAAAAGAACAAAGGTGATTTTTTGTATTCAAGTATCGTTAACATAGAACATGATATTAGTTTTACTTGTATGCAACAATTTCTCAGTGCTCAACAAGAAAGCCTCTTTTTGACTGAGTCTTTCATGTAATAATAACTTACTGCAACATATTAGGAAATGTGTTTTTATTTCCATTATGTATGGAGAAAAGAATACACATTCCTCCTATATTATTGGATGCTGTGTTTGTTTCCTTGAGGCATTTCTTTACAAAAGAAATGAAACTGATTTTACTTTGGGTGGGAATTATTTCTGATAGAAAACTGAAACAAAAGTCTCAATTATATTTTTTTTCTTAGATGAAACTGACAGTTATGGATTATACCCAAATTGCAGGCTGTGGAGGTAATATAGTGTTCTAGAAAGCTAAGAGGGCATTATGAGCTCTGAACCCCAACATCTGAATTGAGACACAAGTCTTCTCCCAGGTAAATGATGTGATGCTAGGCAAATGACCTGGGAATCTGAATTATTTAATTTGTAAAGGAGAAAACAAGATGAGTAAGGGATAATTCCTGGGGAAGATAAAATATGGTAGAGCAATAGAACAAAATCTGCTGTCAGCTTCAAATAAAGAGTTGATCTTATTATACCACCATTAGTAATAAGTCCCCAAATTAAGTAGTGCACTCTTCTGTTTATACTAAACTCAAGAAATTGGATACAGAAAAATAAGAATGAACAGTGAGGACAATTACCTTAAACGTACAGACAGCATTCCATTGTCTGTCTGGTTTGCCAGATGGGCTGTTCAGTGTAGGTTGATCACAGTCATTCTCATTTACCAAATTGCAATAAAGGTTTGTTTCATTTTGGCCATAAATATTGACTCAGACAGCGAGTATGTTTTCTTTGTCTTGGGCTGTCTTAATTTTGCGCAGAGGTCCGTTTTCATCTACAAGTAGATGTGGAATTTGACAGATTATATTTTTTAATACAATGTGTATCAGATTTGTTGGGTATTTATATTAAGGAATTAAATTAATTTTCAGTGTTGTCTACTGCTTCAGCACCCCAGAAGTAGGAGCCCTTAATAAGTTGAATAAGGTAATCAGTCTTTGGAATCATGACAAAAGCATAGAATGTTTGGAAAATTAGTGATTATTCTTGAAATATCCCTGATTCATAACCACTTCTAAACTTTCCTAGAGAGAGGAACCAATATTTCTCTTTATGTTGGCATGGACTTTAAAAATTTAACATTTCAGAAACTGAAAAGTTGCAGATCCTTAAAATCCCTAAGACAAAATGTAAAAGAAGTTATCATTCTTTTTTAGGAGGGAAAATATATTTTACTGAATATTGGCTTGTTCCCTTTCTCTGAACCTGTACACGAATTACTGTAGATCTTAACTCTTTAACAATATATGTAATTTCATCCGTAACTCATAATGTCTAAACACTTTTATTATTTTACATAATTTAATCCTGAACATACTTGAGATCTAACTTTATTATCCTCTTGATGTAAAGTACATTTTTTATGTAAAGTACATTTACTGAATTTACTTGTAGATGTATTTTACTTCTACTGTTCTTATCTTGAGCTTTTTTAAAACTAATCTTTGAATCACACACACAAACACACACACAATTTTTGTCTGAATAGTCAGACTGTGACCTCCTTTAGTGTAATCAATTTCAAGTTTATTTATTTGTCTTTAGTATTTAATGCAGATATAGGCTTTGATAGCCAGATACAGGAGGGGGAATTGAATTGGAGTCAGAAACAACTCACTGTTGTTCAGTTTTTCTCTCTGCATCTCATTTTCCATGATAACTTTTTTGCTACAGACTAAATAAATTAGATGATGCTGGTGAAAACAACTAAAAACTTGTATATGAAAATTATCTCCCAAATACTAGCACTCTTCCCTTAAATTTAAAGTAAATGGTAGGAACTTTACGTAAATGAAGTTGGAAAAGCTATGAAGAGAAAACTAAGGTAGGATTCCCCTTAAAGATCTGTTTAAACAGAGCTAAATTAAGATATATAGGTAATATATAGATATAGCTATATAGATAGATATAGTATTATATCTATTCTAT
>NC_048220.1:1245040-1254793 GCF_002007445.2 Ailuropoda melanoleuca
TATATATATATATATATATATATATATATATTAGTCTACAGTAATTATCAAATCCAAATCCTTATGCTTATGAATAGGTACTAAAACTGGCAAACAGGAGATTTCATCTTATATCATAAAACAAAAATGGTAACAGCCATCTCTTACACAGAATCTGTACAATAATTACTGTAGATCTTAACTTTAACAATATATGTACTTACTCATCTGTAACTGATAATGTCTAAGCACTTTTATTATTTTACATAATTTAGTCCTGAACACACTAAGATCTAACTTTATTATCCTCTTTTTATGAAAGTGGACAAAATAATGGTGGGTAGAGGATAATCTGGACCCACAGTCATAGTCCAGACTCAAAGTATGGGCTCCTACATTGATGATCCTAGAATATCTAAAGGGCTGATATGGGTGAGGAACTCATCTGTTCCTGTGGATGGATGGCTTACTCCACACAAACACAGAGCATCACACAGGACATTCAAGCTTTTAGAATGATTATTCCCAAATCATATTTCAGTTACTTTTTAAACCTTTCATATATGGAACATATTTCTAACAATAATTAAGATTCACCTGGATCCTTGAATCAGAGAGGTTGATTCCATTTGACTTCCATAACAAAGAAAGGAAAAAAAAAACTGTAAATAAGGGGTTTTATTCTTTTTTTTAATTCACTTTATGTATTTTCAAAGGGCAGTGATTTTGCAATATTCCATACTCATTGATAAACAACACTATCATCAGGAATTCTCAAAACCTTGAAATATGGATATTTTATTAGAAGTTACCAATATCCTTTGTTTTAAGTTCAATTAGCCAATAGACAGTATACATTATTAGTTTCAGATGTAGTGTTCAATAAATTATCAGTTGCATATATCACCCAGTGCTCATTACATCACAAGCCCTCCTTAATACCCATCATCCAGTTACCCCATTCCCCAGCTCCCCCTGCAGCAACCCTCTGTATCCCAGAGTTAAGAGTGTCTCATGGTTTCTCTCCCACTCTGATTAAAAGTTATTATATGCTCACAACAGGTGTAACTACCACCTGTCATAAAACATTATCAGGGTGATGAAGGGTGGGACAAAATGGCTGAAGGGGAGGAGATACAGGCCCCCAGTTATGGAATGATAAGTCACAGGAATAAAAAGGAGAAAATAAAGAATATAGCTAATGATATTGTAATAGCAATGGAATGGAACAGATCGTAGCTATATTTGTGATGAACAGCATAGTGTATAAATTTGTTAATGGAACATTGTAAACTATACTCAAATTCAAAAAAATAATAATATAAATAAAAATAACTGAAGGAAAAAAAACAAAAAATAACATCATGGCCTATATTCCTTATGCTGAGCCTTGTATTCCTGTGACTTATTTATTCCATAACTGGAAGACAGTATCTCACATTCTTCTTCACTCATTTTGTCATTGGTCCATCAGTTTCTTCTCTGGCAACCATCAGTTTCTTCTCTGTATTTACAGATCTGATTCTGCTTTTTGTTTGTTCATTCATTTCTGTTTTCATATCCCAGATATGGGAGTGAGGTCATGTGGTATTTGTCTTACTCAGTCTGACTTATTTCACCTAGCAAAATACCATCTAGGCTCATCCATGTTGTCTCAAAGGGCACAATGTTATGGATTTTATGGATGCAGAATATCCCATTGTCTGTACAGAATACACACACACACGACACTTTCCTTATCCATTCATCTATCGATGGGCAGTTATATTGTTTCCATATCTTGATGACTGTGAATAACGCTGTGGTAAGAATAGAGGTGCACATATAAATATACAATGGAATATTACTCAGCCATAAGAAAGAATGAAATCTTGCCATTTGCGTTGTCATGGGTGAAGCTAGAGAGTATAATGCTAAGCAAAATAAGTCAAAAGAGAAAGACAAATGGTATGTGATGCCACTTATATGTAGAATTTAATAAGCTGAACAAAAAAGCAAAGGGAAAAAAGAGAGAGATAACTATAGAAAACAAACTGTTTACCAAAGGGACATGCAAGGGGAATGAGTTAAATAGGTGATGGGGATTCAGGAGTACACATGCTGTGGTATGCACCAGGTGTTGTATAGAAGTGTTGATTCACTATATTGTGCACCTGACACCAATATTACACTGTATGCCAAATAACTGGAAAGTAAATAAAAACTTTTTAAATGATTATATGAAAATTGAAAAAAAATTAAACACAGATGTCCATATATTAGTGTTTTTGCTTTATTTTGGGAAATGCATATCCAGTAGTGGAATTATTAAGGTACCAATATTTTTTAAGGACTTTTTTTTTTTAACGAAGAAACAAAGAGAACAGGGTGGAGGGCCAGAGTGAGAGAGAGAAAGAAAATCTCAAACACTCTCTGTTGAGTTTTAATCTTAGTGTGGGGCTCAAACTCTTGACCCTGAGATCATGACCTGGTCAAGAGTTGGAGGCTTAACTGACTGAGCCACCCAGGTGCCCCTAAGGTACCAATATTTTTGATTGACTACGTGAATTCTTAGATTTTTTTTTAATTTCAGTTAGCCACTGTATAGTCCATCATTAGTTTTTTATGTAGTGTTCAATGATTCATTAGCTGCGTATAACACCTTGTGCTCATCACAACATGTGCCCTTCTTAGTACCCATCACCATGTTACCCCATCCTCTCATCCCCTCCCCTCTGAAACCCTCAGTTTGTAACCCAGAATCCAGAGTCTCTCTAGGTTTATCTCCCTCTATGATTTCTCCCCCTTCAGATTTCCCTCCCTTCCCTTATGGTCCTTTGTGCTATTGCTTATGAGTGAAACCATCTGATAATTGTCTTTCTCTGCTTGACTTACATCAATTAACATAATACCTTCCAGTTCCATCCCTGTAGATGCAAATGGTGGGTATTCATCCTTTCTGATGGCTGGATAATATTCCATTGTGTATACGTACCTAAGGTAACCACATCTTCTTTATCCATTCATCTGTTGAAGGACATCTCAGATCCTTCCACAGTTTGACTATTGTGGACATTGTTCCTATGAACATTGGTGGATGTGGCTTTTCTTTTCACTACATCTGTATCTTTGAGGTAAATATCTAGTAGGGCAATTACAGGCTCATAGGGTAGCTCTATTTTTAACATCTTGAGGGACCTCCATAATACTTTGCAGATGGCTATACCAGCTTGCATTCTACCAACAGTGTAAGAGGGTTCCACTTTCTCCACATCCTTGCCAACATTTCTAGTAAATTGTGCTATTATAGGTTATTTATACTCCTACAATTTACAGGTCCTTGGAATATCCCTTTATTAGCACATAAGTTTGTTGATTGAAAACGTGCACACACACACACACACACACACACACACACACACACACAAGCTCACTAAACATTTATTTTAGGTGCTCATATACCATGAATGATCTCTTAACTCCACAGCTCTCCTTGGAGCAAAGGGAAAATCCAATGGAGAACACCACGTGGGTGGCCAACCATACTGGACGATCAGATTTTGACCTGGTGGGACTCTTCAGGAAATCCAAGCACCCAGCTCTCCTTTGTTTGGTCATTTTTGTGATTTTCCTAATGGCCTTGTCTGGAAACACCACTCTGATCCTTTGATACACTGTGATGTTCAACTTCATAACCCCATGTACTTTTTTATCACCCAGTTGTCTCTCATGGATGTGATGTCCATTTCTGTCACTGTGCCCAAGATGCTCATGAACCAGGTCATGGGTGTGAATAAGATCTCAGCCCCTGAATGCAGGATGCAGATGTTTCTCTATGTGACACTAGTAGGTTCAGAAGTTTTCCTTCTAGCTGCCATGGCCTATGACCGCTATGTGGCCATCTGCCATCCACCCCGTTATCCTGTCCTCATGAACCATAGAGTGTGTCTCCTCTTGGTGTCTTCCTCTTGGTTTCTGGGATCTGTAGATGGATTTATGCTCACACCCGTCACCATGACCTTCCCCTTCTGCAGATCCGGCGAGATCCATCATTTCTTCTGTGAGGTCCCTGCTGTAACAAAGCTTTCCTGCTCAGACACTTCACTCTATGAGACACTTATGTACCTGTGTTGCGTCCTCATGCTCCTCATCCCTGTGACAGTCATTGCAAGCTCCTATTCTTTCATCCTCTTCATCATCCACAGGATGAACTCAGCAGAGGGATGGAAGAAGGCTTTTGCCACTTGCTCTTCCCACATGATGGTGGTCATCCTCTTCTATGGGGATGCCATCTATACCTACATGCTCCCAACTTCCTTTCACACCCCCGAGAAGGACATGGTTGTATCTGTCTTTTATACCATACTCACTCCTGTTCTAAACCCTTTAATTTATAGTCTTAGAAATAAGGATGTTACAAGGGCTCTAAAAAAAATGTTGAATATGCGATCTGTCCTACAGGAAACTATGAAGTAAGGGAAATTTGTACTAATATTTTTGTTTTTGTTTTAATTTGTTCTCTTAATGTATAAATGAAACTTTAGGACCTTATGCCAATGTTTATCTTCAGATTCTTATAACATGCTGTGTCATTACCTATTCATGCGTTTTGGAGGAATTGTGTCCCTGTAATGGAAAGCTTTTCTGTTTTACACTTCTGCATTCAAAACAGTTGTACAATTGTATTGTATCCATGTTACATTTTCCTGATTATTCATATTCTTAAGAAACACATGATGAAATATTTGGAATGAAAGGTCATAATGTGTGCAACTGATGAGAGAGAGATGGAGAAAGAGGTGATAAACCAAATGTGGCATAAAGATATAGGAGAATCTAGGCAAAAGGTACATAAGTGTTAATTGTAATATTATTATTTATGATAACGTTCCACACATTTGAAATTACTTAAGACTATTAAGAATAAAACATAAAGCATCAGACATTTGACTATTTTAAAAATGTGTCCTTGCTGCATGGTGACAATATAAGTAACAAATCTTGGAAATCATGCACATGTTAACATGGCTGGTCATTACTGCCACCATCCAGTTGTTGGCCTGTGTTTAATTAGGCTTATTTTGTTCTTTGGTTCCAAATCTGAAGACATCCTGTGGCTGTTACCTCTCTGAAATCATGAGTACATTGTGGTAGAAGGTACTGTGGGAAAAACATTAACCTCAAGAAGGAGGGCTTGGGGAACCTTTCCCGCATAAGGTTGTATTGGAGCTGAAATTTGATGTATGTAACTTATCATACAAACAAGCAGAGGAAGACCATCAAACATCCCATCCTTCATTTATTCAAAAAACACCTCTTATGCTGTAATAAAAAAAATAATAACTAATAGCTAAGTGAATTTAACATATAAATAACAAATGTCTACTATCCCTAAGGAAGATTATCTATAGGCATGCTTTGTGTAAAGAGTTGTAATAAAATACATAAATTGCTTTGAGGTTCATGTGGAAAGGGTGCAGCTCGTCAGGACCCACCAGTTCTACCAATGACTTGTGAGTACAGCAACACAAAGGGATAATGGGGACCCTAGATCTCAGTGTTGAATGGTGACTAGATGCTACTTTCATCTGAGTATGAGAGGGTGGGAACAGGGCTCTTGTTCAAGGAACAAAGACATGATGCCACAACAAAGGAACACTATGAGCAAAGTTCAGGTGGTTGAACAAGCAGGAGAGGAATGTCCCAATAACACCTCTTTCCTGGTTCAATTTATAGCCTCATTTCTTGACATTTTGAGACCCAAATATTTACAAATGATAATAAAATGACCAGACTTGGATTGTAGAAATGTTAAATCAGTGGGAATGAATTTGAGAAGAGCAACATTGGACATTTAGAGACAATGTGAGTGAGGACAATGAGCTGGGTAGTGTTAATTTAAGTGGAATGGACCATTCCAATTGGATTTATGGGCTTTTGGGGTGTAAGTAGACCTTGTTGAATCTGTTCCATAAAACCACAAATCTGGTTGCGTGTTTATCAGTTTCCAATTAGTTGTAACAACTTGTGAATTATCAGAAGGTTTCAAAATCGGGCATTCCATTTTTTCTTTGGCACACTTCATTCTTTCATGACTAGAAAATAAGAATCTTGCAGTATTTTGGGAAACAATGTTAGAAAATCCGTTTGCAATATTTTTGTTGTAGTCAAATGAAATACATAAGATATGTATAGTTTTTAATAATAATATTTTTATTATATTAGTCACCATACAGCACATCCCTGGTTTTTGATGTAAAGTTCCATGGTTCATTAGTTGCGTATAACACCCAGTGCACCATGCAACACGTGCCCTCCTTACTGCCCATCACCAGCCTATCCCATTCCTCCACCCCCCTCCCCTCTGAAGCCCTCAGTTTGTTACACTTTTTAACTTCTAAAATATTTGAGTGGTGTGTATATCACCCTTCAATATGTTCGACTGTAATGACACACACATTTGATTATTCCATTTAAAATACTGTAGACATGAGGAACAAAATGGAGCAAAACAAATCAAAGTGTTTTATAGAACCATATTTTTTTTCAAGAACGGTTTTTACACTATCTAAAGCAAAATAATGAGATAAAAATTTGTAGAATCATGAATTATTTTTAAATAAAGTGTTCAAAATACTATTTTCCATAGCTTATAATAATAAAGATTTATGAGAACTCTTCAACTAGAAAATCTTCATCAACTTATATTTATTATATCATATAAAGTACATGATACTCAGAATTACTAGACATAAAGGAACATTTGGTGCTCCTTGTTTTTTTTTTGCATCTCGAATATAAAAATGGAAGAGTTTCTGTCACTCACATGCACTTGCTTACACTCTTACATAAGTAGCTGTGCACTGAAGTAGTTTAAATATATAAACTTCAAAATATGTTCATGTGTTTGTGCTCATGATTTAACCAGCACTTGGCCAGAGAAATAATTGTTTTTTTAAGATCTTATTTATTTATTTGACAGAGAGAGAGACAGCCAGCGAGAGAGGGAACACAAACAGGGGGAGTGGGAGAGGAAGAAGCAGGCTCCCAGCAGAGGATCCTGACATGGGGCTTGATCCCAGGATCCCGGGATCATGCCCAGAGCTGAAGGCAGACGCCCAATGACTGAGCCACCCAGGCGCCCCCAGAGAAATAATTTTTAACCCATGAAAATAAGCCCTCAGTGTTCCTACATCAAAGGACATGAAGAACTATGATTGAATTTTACCAAATTGGGGCACCTTGGTGGCTCAATCACCTAAGTGTCTACCTTCACCTCGGGTCATGATTGCTGCATCCTGGGATCAAGCTCCATGTTGGGTTCTCAGTTCAGTGGGGAGAATGCTTCTCCCTCTCCCTCTGCCTGCTGTTCCACCTGCTTTTGCTTTCTCTCTCTCTCTCTCTGTCAAATAAATAAATAAAATCTTAAAAAAATATTTACCAAATTTGGGAATAAACCAGCATGGATTAAGTGGAGAAGGTTGCATTGTTTTTCACAAATACACTGCTTTTTTGTAGAATATTTTATTTAGTTGTTTATTTATTTCACATTATATGCCACTCACCGTTTAAATGATGTTATGTATATTAACTTATTCAAATCTATTAAACACTTTGAAGCAGATATTATTTTTGGTGTGGTGGTGGTGTTTGTTCTTAAATTTACTTAATTGTGGTAGGAACACCTCACATGAGATCAACCTCTGAGTAAATTTTAAGTGTACACTATAATATTCTTGACTATAGGGCAGGTATTCATATTATCTCAGTTTACAGAGAAGGAAACTAAGGCACCAACAGGTTAGATAATTTTTTTTGAGGTCACTATGTAGTAATCTCCAACTGGATATTTGCCAATAGTGCGAATGAAGTCTGAGTTGGTTGAGTGATGGCCTTTCAGTAGTGAAAAATGGTATATTTGGGGCTCCTGGTTAGCTCAGTCATTAAACATCTGCCTTCAGCTCAGGGCCTGATCCCAGATCCTGGGATCAAGCCCCACATCAGGCTCATCTGCTGGGAGCCTGCTTCTTCTTCTCCCATTCCCCCTGCCTGTGTTCCCTCTCTTGCTGGCTGTCTCTCTCTCTGCCAAATAAATAAATAAAATCTTAAAAAAAGAAAAGAAAAATAGTATATTTGGGTTAAAGTTATTTCTGTCATCATCGTTGTAGACTGAAAACAGTGGTGCCAAGTTCTAGAAAACCAGTGTATTATACTCCTATTTAACTGACTGACACTATACATTTTCAGAGAGAAGATAGAAGATGCCACATATTATTTTCAAATAATTTCCCAAGTGTGAATGTAATTACTTACAGGAAAATTTTGTAATGGTATAAACATGAATGCCATTGCAATATAAAGGATAAAGCATTATGAATATCAAATCATCACCACAGCAGTTTGTTTTCCATAATTTTAGAAGGATTGAATATTCCATCTATAGTGAAGTTAGTCTCCAAGAAAGTTCTAGTTGCCTGGTACAGCAATTCATTGGTAGATTAGTTTTCAAATTTGAGTTATCAAAATATTGCGACCACACATGTGCATGCTAGAGCTAATAATAATTACCAGTTAACATATTAAGCAAAGCTTTGAATTGCCCAGCTTATAATTAATTTCACTTTTTAAACATTAAAGAAAGTCAACCTTTTAGGTTTTGAGCAGAATGTGTCTGGATAAACGTGATTCCCTAGATTGAAACCAGGAGGTGTAAATATCAGGTCCACTTATAAAATGCTATCTAGCTTTTAGGGAGTGAAAAATAATACTCTATAATCAAGACAAATATTAGATGAGTAACTTGCATGTGTATGAGATATATATACATATCTATATATCTATATATATCACATTTGTAAAATTATATATATATCTATGATTTTACAAATATGTGTATGTTGATTATGTGTGTGTGTGTGTGTGTGTATATATATATATATATATATATAGCTCTTTCATTTATTGAGGTTTACTGTGTACCAGGCACTAAGCTTTAACTACTTTATAGTTTTTGTTTACTTTTTTCCAAATAATATTAAAAACATGTTAGTATATATGACATACAATATTACATTTGTTTTTGGTATACAACGTAGTGCTTTGACAAGTTTATCTATTATGCTATTGTCACCACAACTATAGCTACCATGTGTCACTGTACAACACTATTTAAATACAATTGACTATATTTCTTATGTTGTGCCTTTTATTCTCATGACTTGTTCATTCCGTAACTCAAAGACAGTATTCCCAACTCCCCTTTACCCATTTTGCCCATCACTCCACCCTTCTCCCATCTGGTGAACATCATTTTGTTTTCTGTGTTTATGGGTCTGATTATGCTTTTTGTGTATTCAATTGTGTTTTTCAATTCCATATATGCCTGAAATCATATTGTGTCTCTCTTTCTCAGTCAGACTTATATCATTAGCCTAATGTCCTCCGGACCCATCCACATAATTCCAAATGGCAAGATGTCTTTACTTTCTAAGGCTGAATGATATTCCATTGTATATCATATTCCATAATCTGTCACATTGTTTATTCATTCATCGGTTGACAGACATTTTGTTTGCTTCCTTATCTCTGCTACTATGAATGATGAAACAACATGAAAGTGCAGATGCCAAAAAAAAAGAAAAGAAAGAAAAAAGAAAAAGAGAGAAGGAAAGGAAGAAGAAAGAAAGAAAGAAAGAAAGAAAGAAAGAAAGAAAGAAAGAAAGAAAAAGGAAGGAAGGAAGGAAGGAAGGAAGGAAGGAAGAAAGAAAGAAAGAAAGAAAGAAAGAAAGAAAGAAA
>NC_048220.1:1256777-1281704 GCF_002007445.2 Ailuropoda melanoleuca
AGGAAGGAAGGAAGGAAGGAAGGAAGGAAGGAAGGAAGGAAGGAAGGAAGGAAGAAAACCCCAGAAATGGGGTTGCTGAATCAAATAGTAATTACATTTTCAAAAATTTGAGAAATCTTTATATTCTTTACAAGGTGGCTATATCAGTTTAAATTCCAACCAACAGTATAGAAGGGTTACTTTTCCCCCACCTTCTCACCAACTCTTGTTCTTTTTTGTTGTTGTTAATAATAGCCATTCTAACAGGTAGAAGGAGATATTTCTTGTGGTTTTGATTTTCATTTCCCTGAATGATTCGTAATGTTGGTAAATATTTTATATATCTATTGGCCATTTGTCTCTTTTTGAGAAGTATCTACTCAGTTCCTTTATCATTTTTAATTGGGCTCTTTTTTTTTCGTTTTCTTTTGTTTGTGTATGTTTTGTTTTGTTTTTTTTGCTATTGACTGTATGAATTCCTCATATATTTTGGATATTAACCTTCAATCTAAAACGGGGTCTGTAGATATTTTCTCCTATTCCCTAGTTGAATTTTTATTCTGTTAATCGTTTCCTTTGCTGTGAAGAAGACTTTTAGTTGGAAGTCATATTTGTCTACTTTAGCTTTTGTTGCTTGGACTTTTGGTATTATATCAAGAAACATTTGCCCAGATAATGTCCAGAAGTGTCTAACCAAGTTTTTCCATTAAGGGATTTATGGTTTTATTTATTTTTTTAAAGATTTAATTCATTATTTGAGACAGAGAGACTGAGAGTGAGCATGGGGGGAGGGTCAGAGAGAGAAGCAGACTCCCTATTGCACAGGGATCCCGATGAGGGACTCAATCCTGGGACTCCAGGATCATGACCTGAGCCGAAGGCAGCACTGAACTGACTGAGCCACCCAAGCGTGCAAGGGATTTATGGATTTACAGCATATGTTTAGGTCTATTTTGTAGATGTAATTGACGTATAACATTATGTTGGTTTCCAGTGTAGAACATAATCACTCAATATGTGTATACAGTGCAAAAAGATCATCACAATAGGATTAGTTGACAAGAATTGCCATACATGGTAACAACATTTTTTTTCTTTTTTTGTCCCTAGTAATCTTAATTTTTGTTATATTGACTTTTTGTAAATCCTTTAGGCAATAAACTTTTCTTTTTCATTTAACATCACAAAAAAAGGAATAAACATTTAAAAAAAAACTGTTATTCATCATTTAGTAAGTACATATTTTTGACCAGGGCCCTGTAATACCCTTTCAGATTTTTCTCAATAAGTGTCTTCTTTTTTTTAACTCTAACACTAAATCATTTTTTGTTGCTCCTTTCTTCCCCCCACAAGTATTATATATGTTATTATTATATTTTTGATTAGTGTTTTATTTCTCTCTTTTTCTATTTCCAACTTTTTTTCTATTGATGGGAACTTTTAAGGTCTACTATCTGAAAGTAACTTTCAAATATGCAGTACTGTAATATTAATTATAGTCACCATGCATACATTGCATTTGAATGCTTTATTTTATAAGTGGAAGTTTGCGCCTTTAAATCACCATCACCCATTTCACCTTCTCTACCTCCCACTTCTGGTATCAAACAAAAGGGTCTATGTATTTTTGGGATTGCATTTTTTTAAAAGATTTTATTTATTTATTTATTCATTTATTTATTTATTTATTTGTATGTGAGAGAGAGAGAGATAGCAAGTGAGAGTATGAGCAAAGGTGGGGGAGTGCAGAGAGGGAGAAGCAGGCTCCCCACTGAGCAGAGAGTCCAATGTGGTACTCCATTCCACAACCCTGGGATCATGACCTGAGTGAAAGACAGACACTTAACCAACTGAGCCACCCAGGCATACCAAAAGATTGCATTTTTTAAAAATTGCACATATAAGCGAGATCATTCAGTATTTTTCTCTTTTTCTCTGACTATTTCACTTAGCATAAGATCCTCATGGGTTATCATATTGTCACATATAACAGTTTCTCTTTTTACACGTAAATAATACTCCATTTTATGTAGGTGTGTATGTTTATATATATGTGTGTGATTGTCGAAACGGGTATCACAGTTTTTAAACTTAATTCATTAATCTAGGAACACTTAGGTTGTTTCCATATATTAGCTATTGTAGATAATGCTGCAATAAACATGAAGGTGTATATAGTTTTTCAAGTTAGTGTTTCTGTTTTCTTCAGATAAATACCCAGATGTGGAATTTCTGGATCATATGGTAGTTCCATTTGGATTTTTAAAAATATCTCCCTAGTATTGTCCATGGTTGCTGCCCAAATTTACATTTCTACCAACAATGCACAAGTGTCCCCTTTTCTCCATATCCTGATTAACACTTGTTATTTCTTGCTTTTTTATTATACCGTACTCACGGATAGAAGGTGATATCTCAGGATGTTATTGATTTGTATTTCCTTGTTTATTAGTAATATTGAGTGCTTTTTCATGTTACCTGTTGGACATCAATATGTCTTCTTTGGAAAAATGTCTATTCAGATCCTCTGGCCATTTTTAAATCAGATTTTTTTTTTGTTGTTTTCGTCATTGTTTAGTTATATGAGTTCTTCATCTCTTTTGGATATTAACTCCTTACCAAAACTATAATTTGCAATCATTTTCTCCCATTTAGTAAGTTAATTTTTCATTGTGTTGATTTTTTCCTTTCTTGCAAACAAGCTTATAAGTTTGATGCAGTCCCAGTTTTTTATTTTTCTTTGCTACCTTTGCACCTGGTGTCAAAGAACAAAAAACAAAACAAAACAAAACACCGTGACTGAGGACAAGGAGCTTACTTGCCTGTTTTTTTTTTCTTCTAGGTATGGTATAATTTCAGGTCTTACATTCGAATCTTTATTTTCTTTAATTTTTTTTTAAGATTTTATGTATTTCTTCGACAGAGATACAGAGAGCCAGCGAGAGAGGGAACGCAAGCAGGGGGAGTGGGAGAGGAAGAAGCAGGCTCATAGCAGAAGAGCCTGATGTGGGGCTCAATCCCATAACGTCGGGACCATGCCCTGAGCCGAAGGCAGACGCTTAACCGCTGTGTCACCCAGGCGCCCCTAATTTATTTTTTATTTATTTATTTTTTTGATGTAAATTTCGACGATTCATTAGTTGTATATAACACTCAGTGCACCATGCAATATGTGCCCTCCTTACTACCCATCACCAGCCTATCCCATTCCCCCAACCCCGACCCCTCTGAAGCCCCCAGTTTGTTTCTCAGAGTCCATAGTCTCTCATGCTTCATTCCCCCTTCTGATTAACCCCTTTCTTTATCCCTTTCTTCTCCTACCGATCTTCCTACTTCTTATGTTACATTTAAATCTTTAATCCATTTTGAGTTAATTTTTTTTGTGTGTATGGTTCAATATAGGGGTTATTTATTTATTTATTTATTTATTTTGCATATGAATGTCCAGATTTCCTAACACTATTTATTATGACTGTCTTTACCCATTATATAATCATGGATCCTTTGTCATAAATTAATTTACTTTATATTGATGGATTTATATCTGGGCTCTCTTTTGTGTTCCATTGAATGCTCTGTTTTTATGAGAGTGCTATATTGTTTTGATTATTGTAACTGTTATATAGATTGAAATCTGGGAGGATTATGTCTCCAGTTTTAATCTTCTTTCTCAGGATTGTTTTGATGATTCAGGCCCTTCTGTTATTCCATACAAATTTTAGGGTTTTTAGTTCTATTTATATAGAATTTGTCTTTGGAGTATTAGTAAGGATTGCACTGAATGTATAGATGGCTTTAGGTAGCATGGGGATTTTAACAATATTAATTCTTCCAATCAATGCACGTGGCATATATTTTTATTTTTTTGTGTGGGGGTTCTATTTCTTTCACAGCATTTTATTTTTGGAGCAAAAACTATATTTATTTTTTATTTTAATGTTTTTGTATTATATTATGTTAGTCACCGTACAGTACATCCCTGGTTTTTTATGTAAAGTTCAATATTCATAGTCACGTATAACACCCAGGGCACATTGGAATACGTGCCCTCCTTACTACCCATCACCAGCCTAACCCATTCCCCCACCCCCCCTCCCCTCTGAAGCCCTCAGTTTGTTTCTCAGAGTCCATAGTTTCTCATGCTTCATCCCCTGCTGATTACCCCCCTTTCTTTATCCCTTTCTTCCCCTACTGAACTTCCTAGTCCTTATGTTCCATAGATGAGAGAAACCATATGATAATTGTCTTTCTCTGCTTGACTTATTTCACTTAGCATTATCTCCTCAAGCGCCGTGCATGTTGCAGCAAACTTTGAGAACTTGTTCTTTCAGAGAGCTGAATAATATTCCATTGTATATACGGACCACAACTTCTTAATCCAGTTATCTGTTGAAGGACATTTCGGTTCCTTCCACGATTTAGCTATTGTGGATAATGCTGCAATGAACATTGGTGTGCGTATCGCCCTTCTCTTCACTACGTCCGTATCTTTGGGGCAAATACCCAGTAGTGCAATGGCTGGGTCGTAGGGTAGCTCAATTTTTAACTTTCTAAGGGACATCCACACTATTTTCCAGAATGGCTGTACCAAATGCATTCTCAGCAACAATGTAGGAGGGATCCCCTTTCTCCACATTCTCTCCACCAATTGTTGTTTGTTGCCTTGTCAATTTTTGCCATCCTAACTGGCAAATCTTAGTGTGGTTTCGATTTGAATTTCCCTGATGGCTAATGATTTTGAACATTTTCCATGTGTCTGTTAGCCATCGGTATGTCATCATTGGAAAATTGTCTGTTCATATCTTCTGCCCATTTTATGATTTATTTATTTGTTTCTCACGTATTGAGTTTGAGAAGTTCTTTGTAGATCTTGGATACCAGTCTTTTATCTGTAGTGTCATTTGCAAATCTCTTCTCCCATTCCATGGGCTGCCTCTTAGTTTTTTGACTGTTTCCTTAGCTGTGCAGAAAGTTTTTGTCTTGACGAAGTCCCACAAGTTCATTTTTTCTTTTGTTTCTCTTGCCTTTGGAGATGTGTCATGAAAAAGTTTGCTTTGGCCGATGTCATAGAGGTTGCTGCCTATGTTCTCCTCTAGGATTTTGATGGATTCCTCTCTCACATCGAGGTCTTTCATCCATTTACAGTTTATCTTTGTGTATGGTGTGAGAGACGGGTCAAGTTTCATTCTTTTGCACGTAGCTGTCCAATTTTCCCGGCATCATTTATTGAAGAGACTTTGTTTTTCCACTGGATGTTTTTTCCTGCTTCGTAAAAATTAGTTGCCCAAAGAGCAGAGGGTCCATTTCTAGGTTCTCTATTCTGTTCCATTGGTCTATGGGTCTCTTTTTGTGCCAGCACCATGCTGTCATTGTGATGACAGCATTGTAGTACAGCTTGAAATCCGGCAATGTGATGCCCCCACTTTGTTTTTCCTCTTCAACAATTCCTTGGCAATTCGGGTCCTTTTCTGGTTCCATAGAAATTTAAGGACTATTTGTTCCAGTTCCTTGAAAAATGTTGTTGGTATTTTGATCAGAATAGCATTGTAAGTGTAGATTGCGCTGGGTAGCATAGACATTTTAGCAATGTTAATTCTTCCGATCCATGAGCATGGAATATTTTTCCAATTTTTTGTTTCTTCTTCAACGTCTTTCAAGAGTGACTTGTAGTTTCTTGAATATAGATACTTTACGTCTCAGGTTAAGTTAATTCCAATGTAATGTGTGCTTTTTGGTGATATTGTACATGGGGCGGATTCCCTAATTTCTCTTTCTTCAGTCTCATTATTCACGTATAGAAATGCAACTGATTTCTGAGCATTGATTTTGTGTCACGCCACATTACTGAATTGCTCTATAACTTCTAATAGTTTGGGAGTGGATTCTTTTGGGTTTTCCATATAGAGTATCATCTCATCTGTGAAGAGCGACAGTTTGGTCTCTTCTTTGCTGATTTGGATACATTTTATCCCTTTTTGTTGTCTGATTGCTGTTGCAAGAACTTCTAGTACTATGTTGAATAATAGTGGCGAGAGTGGGCATCCTTGTCGTGTTCCTGATCTTAAGGGAAAGGCTTCCAGCTTTTCCCCATTGAGAATAATGCTTGCAGTAGGCTTTTCATAGATGGCTTTTATGAGATTGAGAAATGTACCCTCTATTCCTACACTCTGAAGGGTTTTAATCAGGAAAGGATGCTGTATTTTGTCAAATGCTTTTTCTGCATCAATTGAGAGGATCATATGGTTCCTGAGTCTTTTCTTGTTGATATGATGTATCATGCTGATCGATTTGTGAGTGTTGAACCATGCTTGCATCCCAGGTATGAATCCCACTTGGTCATGATGGATAATCCTTTTAATGTACTGTTGATTCTATTAGCAAGGATCTTCTTGAGGATTTTGGCGTCCATATTCCTGAGGGAATTCAGTCTGTAATTCTCCGTTTTGATGGGGTCTTTGCCTGCTTTGGGTATCAAGGTAGTATTGGCCTCATAGAATGAGTTTGGTATTTTTCTTTCTGTTTCTATTTATTGAAATAGCTTTAGGAGATTAGGTATTATTTCTTCTTTGAATGTTTGGTAGAATTCCCCAGGAAAACCGTCCGGGCCTGGAGTTTTATTTTTTGGAATGTTTTTTATCTCTGTTTCAATCTCTTCATAATTAATTGGCCTGTTTAAAAAATCAAGTTCTTCCTGTTTCAGTCTTGGTAGTTTATAGGTTTCCAGGAAGGCTTCCATCTCTTCCAGATTGCTTAATTTATTGGCATAAAGCTGTTGATAAAAGTTTCTACTAATCCTTCCAATTTCATTGGTGTTGGTTGTGGCCTCTCCCTTTTCATTCATAATTTTATTAATTTGGGTCCTTTCTTTATTCTTTTGGATAAGTCTTGCCAGTGGCCTGTCAATTTTATTAATTCTTTCAAGGAACCAGCTTCTAGTTCTGTTGATCTGCTCTACTGTATTCCTGGTTTCTAATTCATTGATTTCTGCTTTAATCCTGGTCAACTGCTTTCTCATGTATGGATTAGGCCTATCCCTCTGTTGCTGTTCCAGCTTCTTGACGTGAGAATATAGAAACTGCATTTTAGATTTTTCTATTCTTTTGAGTGAGGCTTGGATGGCTATGTATTTCCCCCTTAGGACTGCCTTTGCAGTATCCCATAAGTTTTGGACCATTGTGTTTTCATTCTCGTTGATCTCCATAAATAGTTTAAATAGAATTTTGATTTCCTGGTTTATCGAAACATGCTTGAGCAGGATGGTTCTTAGTCTCCAAGTGTTTGAGTTTCTTCTAAATTTTTCCTTGTGGTTGAGTTCCAATTTCAATGGGAATTGAGAATATTCAGGGAATAATTTCAGTCTTTTGGTATTGTTTGAGACCTGTTTTGTGACCCAGAACATGTTATATTCTTAAGAATGTTCCATGGGCATTAGAATAGAATGAGTATTTTTTGGTTCTGGGGTGTAGTGTTATATATATATATATCTACTAGGTCCAACTCATCGAGTCTGGCATTCAAAGCTCTTGTTTGTTTGTCAATTTTCTGTTTAGGTGCTCTGTCTATTGCTGATAGTGGAGTGTTGAGGTCGCCTNTAGTGGGGTGTTGAGGTCCCCTACTATTACTGTGTTCTTATCTATATGTCTCTTTATTTTGGTTAAGAGTTGGCTTGTGTATCTTGCTGCTCCCCTGTTGGGGGCATATATATTAATAATTGTCATATCCACTTGTTGAATACTTCCTTTAAGAATAATATAGTGCCCTTCTCCATCTCTAACTATAGTCTTACATTTAAAATCCAACCTAGGACCCAAAACAGGTCTCAACCGATACCAAAAGATTGAAATTATCCCATGCATATCTCAAACCACAACACTCTGAAATTGGAACTCAACCACAAGGAAAAACCTGGAAGACACTCAAACACTTAGAGACTAAGAACCATCCTGCTCAAGAATGACTCATTAAACCAGGAAATCAAAAAGCAATTTAAACAATTTATGGAGACCAATGAGAATGAAAACACAACGGTCCAAAACCTATGGGATACTGCAAAGGCAGTCCTAAGGGGGAAATACATAGACATCCAAGCCTCACTCAAAAGAATAGAAAAATCTAAAATGCAGTTTCTATATTCTCACGTCAAGAAGCTGGAACAGCAACAGAGGGATAGGCCTNAAGGCCTAACCCACTCACGAGGAAGCAGTTGACCAAAATTAGAGTAGAAATCAATGAATTAGAAAACAGAAGTACAGTAGAGCAAATAAACAGGACAAGAAGCTGGTTCTTTGACAGAATCCATAAAATTGGCAGACCACTGACAAGACTTATCCAATAGCAAAGAGATAGGACCGAAATTATTAAAACTATAAATGAAAAAGGAGAGGTCACGACCAAAAACAATGGAATTGGAAGGATTATTAGAAATTTTTATCAACAGCTATATGCCAAAAAACTAAGCAATCTGGAAGAGATGGAGGCATTCCTGGAAATCTATAAACTACCAAGACTGACACAGGAAGAAATAGATTTCTTAAACAGGCCAATTAACTATGAAGAAATTGAGTCAGTGATAAACAGCCTTCCAAATAACAAAACTCCAGGCCCGGACGGTTTTCCTGGGGAATTCTACCAAACATTCAAAGAAGAAATAATACCTATTCTCCTAAAGCTATTTCAAAAAATAGAAACAGAAGGAAAGCTACCAAACTCATTCTATGAGGCTAATATTACCTTGATCCCCAAACCAGGCAAAGACCCCCTCAAAAAGGAGAATTACAGACCGATTTCTCTAATGAATATGGATGCCAAAATCCTCAACAAGATCCTTGCTAATAGAATCCAACAGTACATTAAAAGGATTATCCATCATGACCCCAAGTGGGATTCAACTCGGACGCAAGCATGGTTCAACACTCGCAAATCAATCAGTGTGATACATCATATCAACAAGAAAAGACTCAAGAACCATATGATCCTCTCAATTGATGCAGAAAAAGCATTTGACAAAATACAGCATCCTTTCCTGATTAAAACCCTTCAGAGTGTAGGAATAGAGGGTACATTTCTCAATCTCATAAAAGCCATCTATGAAAAGCCTACAGCAAATATTATTCTCAATGGGGAAAAGCTGGAAGCCTTTCCCTTATGATCAGGAACACGACAAGGATGCCCACTCTTGCCACTATTATTCATCATAGTACTAGAAGTCCTTGCAACTGCAATCAGATGACAAAAAGGGATATAAGGTATCCAAATTGGCAAAGAAGAAGTCAAACTGTCTCTCTTCGCAGATGGCATGATACTCTATATGGAAAACCCAAAAGAATCCACTCCCAAACTATTAGAACTTATTGAAAAATTCAGTAATGTGGCAAGATACAAAATCAATGCCCAGAAATAATTTGCATTTCTATACATGAATAACAAGACTGAAGAAAGAGAAATTAGGGAAGCCATCCCATTTACAATAGCACCAAAAAACATACGTTACCTTGGAAATAACTTAACCAGAGACGTAATGGACCTATATTCTAGAAAGTATAAATCACTCTTGAAAGAAATTGAGGAAGACATAAAAAGATGGAAAAATATTCCATGATCATGGATTGGAAGAATTAATATGGTTAAAATATCCATGATACCCAGAGCAATCTATACTTTCAATGCTATCCCGATCAAAATACTGAGGACATTTTTCAAAGAACTGGAACAGATAGTCCTTAAATTTGTATGGAACCAGAAAATGCCCCAAATCACCAAGGAACAGTTGAAAAGGAAAAAGAAGGCTGGGGGCATCACAATGCCGGATTTCGAGCTGTACTACAAAGCTGTGATCACAAAGACAGCATGGTACTGGCACAAAAACAGACACATCAACCAATGAAATGGTTTTAGAGAACCCAGAAATGGACCCTCGACTCTTTGGGCAACTAATCTTTGATAAAGCAGGAAAAAACATCCAGTGGAAAAACACAGTCTCTTCCATTAATGGTGCTGGGAAAATTGGACAGCTACATGCAAAAGAATGAAATTGACCACTCTCTCACACCAAACACAAAGGTAATCTCCAAATGGATGAAAGACCTCAATGTGAGACAGGAATCCATCAAACTTCTAGAGGAGAACATAGGCAACAACTTCTATGACATCGGCCAGAGCAAACTTTTTCACGGCACATCTCCAAAGGCAAGAGAAACAAAAGATAAAATGAACTTATGGGACTTTATCAGGATACAAAGCTTCTGCACAGCCAAGGAAACAGTCAAAAAAACTCACAGGCAGCCCACGGAATGGGAGAATATATTTGCAAATGATACTACAGATAAAAGACTGGTATCCAAGATCTACAAAGAACTTCTCAAACTCAATACACGAGAAACAAATGAACAAATCAAAAAATGGGCAGAAGATATGAACAGACACTTTTCCAATGAAGACATATAAATGGCTAACAGACACATGAAAAAATGTTCAAAATATTTAGCCATCAGGGAAATTAAAATCAAAACCACACTGAGATACCACCTTATGCCAGTTTGAATGGCAAAAATAGACAAGGCAAGAAACAACAATTGTTGGAGAGGATGTCGAGAAAGGGGATCCCTCCTACATTGATGGTGGGAATGCAAGTTGGTACAGCCACTCTGGAAAACAGTTTGGAGGTCCTTTAAAAAGTTAAAAATTGAGCTACCCTATGACCCAGCCATTGCACTACTGGTTGTTTACCCCAAAGATACAGATGTAGTGAAGAGAAGGGCCAATGCACCCCAATGTTCATAGCAGCATTGTCCACAATAGCTAAATCATGGAAGGAGCTGAGATGCCCTTCAACAGGTGACTGGATTAAGAAGCTGTGGTCCATATATTCAATGGAATATTACTCAGCTATCAGAAAGAACGAATTCTCAACATTTGCTGCAACATGGACGGCACTGGAGGAGATAATGCTAAGTGAAATAAGTCAAGCAGAGAAAGACAATTATCATATGATTTCTCTCATCTATGGAACATAAGAACTAGGATGATCAGTAGGGGAAGAAAGGGATAAAGAAAGGGGGGTAATCAGAAGGGGGAATTAAACATGAGAGACTACGGACTATGAGAAACAAACTGAGGGCCTCAGTGGAAAGGGGGGTGGGGGAATGGGATAGCCTGGTGATGGATAGTAAGGAGGGCACGTATTGCATGGTGCACTGGGTGTTATGCACAACTATTGAAGCATCGAACTTTGCATAGGAATCCGGGGATATACTGTATGGTGACCAAAATAATATAATAAAAAAAATCATTAAATAAATAAATAGTATAAAAAAATCCAATCTGTCTCATGTGAGAATTGCTCCCCCAGCTTTCTTTGGAGGTCCATTGGCGTGAACTATGGTATTCCATCCCTTTACTTTCAGTCTGAATGTATCTTTAAGTTCAAAATGAGTCTTTTTTAATCAGCAAATGGATGGTCATGTCTTTTTCTCCAATCTGCAACCTTGTGGTGCTTATCGCAGCATTTTGGCCATTTACATTGAGACTGATTATTGAGAGATATGATTTTAATGATGCCATGTTGCCTGTAAAGTCTTTGTTTCTATAGATTCTGACTTTCTGTTCTGTATCTGGCTTTTTACTTTTATAGAGCCCCCCTTAATATCTCCTGTAGGGCTGGTTTTGTGGTCATGAAAATGGTCAATGACTGGTGATTCTGGAAAATCTTTATCTCTCCATCAATTCTGAATGACAGCCTTGCAGGATAAAGGATCCTTGGCTGCATGTTTTTCTATTAAAGAGCTTTAATAATGCCCCCCCCAACCCTTTCTCTCATTCCAGGTCTGTGTAGACATGTCTGACACAATTATGATACCTTTGCCTTGGTATGTGAGAAATTTCTTAGCTCTGGCCACTTTCAATACTGTATCCATGGATCTAATATTTGAGAATTGCATAATGATGTGAAGTGGCGTAGGTTTGTTGTGGTTGAGTTTGGGAGGGGTCCTCTCTGCCTCTTGGACACAAATGTTTGTTTCCCTTGCTAGATTAGGGAAGTTTCCAGCTACAATTTGTTCAAATATCTCTTTTAGACCTCTGTTTTTCTCCACCCCCTTGGTGATGGCGATGATTCTGACATTGGAACATTTCACTGAGTCAGTAATCTCCTGTAACCTACATTCCTGAGCATGGATTTTTTTGAGTCCAGATTCTATTTTAGCTTTGTCTTCTACTAACCCATCCACCAATTCGCTGATATGTTCTTCTGCCTCATTCAGCCTGGCCATCAGAGCCTCTATTTTTGACTGCATTTGGCTCATAGAATTTTTAATTTCTGCCAGGTTCGCTCTCATTTCTGCCCTTAAAGATTCTATATTCTCATTAACATTTTTGTTAATACTTTTTTCAAGTCTGCACATCATCTTGACCATTGTTACTCTGAATTCCATTTCTGATAATTTGGTTATATCCATATCCATTATTTCTGTGGCAGAGGCCACAGACTCATTGTCTTTTCTTTGCTGGTGGGGGGGATTTCTCCTCTTTGTCATTCTAATGAGGAGAGGTTGCGGGGTTGTCCAGATCCCAAATTTTGGACTGGGACCCCGCAGTGCGCCCTTGTTTTATAGGGATCTTAGGGATGTTGGCTTCTTGATTTTTCAGCCTGCCTTCTGATACTCANGGGAGGGGCCTGTGGTGCTGATACTCAGGTAACCCTGTTTGGGTAGAGTCTCTGTGTCCCCTGTGGGGGGGGGTGGGGATGGGCACACTGTGAGCTGGTAAATTCTGGGCTTTTGTTCTCTGGCAGCTTTCCCTGGCAGTTTGCTGTGCCTCTTCTGAGAGTCAGAGCATCAGTGGCCAAATCCCAGCCTTCTCAGAACAGAGGGATCTCAAACCGCTCTCCACTGATGTTCTGGCCACTTTAATTCTGTTTCTGTTGTTTCTGATCAACCGTGCAGTGTCCCTGGATGTGTGCCCCACAGCCGGTGTCCCAGCCCTCACTTCCAGGGCTGGCGTGTCTGTCCTTTTTGTTTCTAACCCTGTCAGCTGTCAGCCACCCCCGTTGCTCTGGAGCTCCCAGTCTCAGTCTGGTGGCGCTAGTTCCCTGGCTCATGGTCTCAGCCTGCTCTCTAGCGGGTGCCAGTAGGAGAGTCCGCCTGCTCCCCCGTGCAGCTGGCTACCGCTTCCCAGCACCTGAGCATGGTGCCTCCCTCTCCCTTCCTTTTATCCTCTGATATCTGTGCCGGTTTCACAGCTCCCCGCTTCGTACCTCAATACTCAGCGCTGGAGATGTTCATTTGTACAGATCCAGATGTATCTTCCTGCATCTCATGCTGATTCCGTGGGTGTTTAGGATGGTCTGGTACCTATCTAGCTGGACTTTGGGGACCAGCTGAAAAAGGGATCCCCTACTCCTCTGCCATCTTAACTCCCTCCCTCAATTTGTTGCATTTCATACACCAATAATGAAGTAGCACTACGATAAATTCAGGAGTCAACAACATTTACACCAAAATAAATAAACACACAAATACGTAAATAAGATACCTTGGAGTAAACCTAACCAAAAAGTTGAAAGAACTTTCTCTGAAAACTATAAAACATTAATGAACAGAATTAAAGGTGGCACAAGGAAGTGGAACAGTATTCCATGCTCATGGATTGGAAGAACAAATATTGTTAAAATGTATATACTAGCCAAAGCAAACTATACATTTAATGCAATCCCTACCAAAATACTACCAGCAACATTCACTGAGCTAAAACAAACCTAAAAATTTATATGGAGCCACAAAAGCCCTGAATAGCAAAAGCCGCCTTGAAAAAGAAAACCAAAGCTGTAGACATCACAGTTTCACACTTCAAGTTATATTACAAAGTGTAGTGATCAAAACAGCATAGCACTGGCAAAACAAACAAACAAACAAACAAAAACATAAATTGGTGAAACAGACTGAACCCACAACTGTATGATCAATTAGTCTCCAGCAAAGCAGGAAAGAATATATAATGCTTAATAAGAGAGTCTCTTCAATAAATGATGTTAGGACAACTGGACGGTAATGTACAAATGAAGGAATCTGGACAACTTTCTTTTTTTTTAAGATTTTATTTATTTATTTATTTATTTATTTATTTATTCATTTATTTATTTTGACAGAGATAGACAGCCAGCAAGAGAGGGAACACAAGCAGGGGCAGTGGGAGAGGAAGAAGCAGGCTCCCAGCGGAGGAGCCTGATGTGGGACTCGATCCCAGAATGCCTGGATCATACCCTGAGCCGATGGCAGAAGCCTAACGACTGTGCTACCCAGGCGCCCCTGGACAACTTTCTTATACCATACACAAAAATATATTCAAAATGGATAGAAGACCTAACTGTGAGACATGAAACCATATATATCTTAGAGGAGAACACAGGCTATCATCTCTTTGATATTGACCATAGCAATTTATTTCTAGATATAACTCCAGTGGCAAGAGAAACAAAAGCATAAATAATTGAGACATTATCAAAGAAAAATCTTCTGCACATCAAAAAAAAATCAAATAAAGTAAAAGGCAAACTGTGGAGTGGGAAAAGATATTTGCAAATGATATATCAGATAAAGGGCTAGTATCTAAAATATATGATGACAATATAAAACTCAACACCAAAAAACAAATAGCCAAGGTAAAAATGGGGAGAAAAATAAGAAGACATTTTGCCAAAGAAGACATACGGATAGCCAACAGACACATGGAAAAATGTTCAACATCACTCATTGTCAAGGAAATCAACAAATAAAAACATACTATGAGATATCACCTCACACGTGTCAGAATGGCTAAAATTAATAACACAAGAACCAACAGGTGCTGGTTAGGATGTGGAGAAAGGGGAACCCTTTTGACGTGTTGCTGGAAATGCAAACTGGTGCAACCACCCAGGAAAGTAGTATGGAGGTTCCTCATAAAATTAAAAACAGACCTACTCTGTGATCCAGCAATTGCACTACTAGATTTTACACAAAGAATGCAAGAATTCTAATCCAAGGGGTACATGAAGCCCAATGTTTTTAACAGCATTACCTACTATAGCCAAATTATGGAAACAACCCAAGTGTCCATCAACTGATGCATGGATAAAGAAGAGGTATATATATTCAATAGAACATTACTCAGCCATAAAAATGAATGAAATTTTGTCATTTGCAGTATATGGATGGAGCTAGTGAGTATTATGGTAAGCAAAATAAGTCAGTCAGAGAAAGACAAATACCATATGCTTTCACTCATGTGAAATTAAAATAACAAAACAAATGAGCAATAGGAAAAAAGAGAGCAGCAAACAATGAAACAGATTCCTAACTATAGAGATGAAACTGAGTGTTACCAGAAGGGAATTGGTTGGGGAATGGGTTAAATAGGTAATGGAGATTAAGGAATACACTTCTGGTGAACATTGGGTGTTGTATGGAAGTTTCAAATCACTATATTTTATACCTAAACCTAATTCATGGATATCAACCACAAAAATATCTAAAAGACCACAAAAACATGGAGGTTAAATAATATGCTACTAAACAGTGAAATCAAAGATGAAATAAAATATAATCAAATACAAATGAAAATAAAAACACAACAGCCCAAAATCTTTGGAATGTAGCAACACTCCTCTAAGGTTGAAGTTAGAACAATAAAGTCCTCTCTCATAAAGCAAGAAAAATCTCACATAAACCGCTAAGCTTACCAAAAAAGAAAAAAGAAAAGCAAACAAAACTAAAACCATTAGAAGGAAGGACATAATAAAGATTAGAGTTGAAATGAACACATTAAAAACAAAGCAATAGAATAAATCAAAGAAACTAGGAGCTCATTCTTTGAAAGACCTACAACATTGATGAACTCTTAGCCAGACTCATCAGAAACAAAACAGAAACAAAAAGAGAAAGGACACAAATAAATCAGAAACGAAAGAGGAGAAATGACAACCAACACCACACAAATACAAGGGATTATAAGAGGGTTGTATTAAAAAATTATATGCCAATTAGTTAGAGAATCTAACAGAAATGGATAAACTCCTAGAAACATGTATACTTCCAAACTTAAATAAGGAAAAATTTGACAATTGAGCTGACCCATTACCAGCAATGAAATTGAATCAGTGATCAACATATTCCCAGCAAAGGGAAATCCAGAGCCAGATGACTTTAATGGTGAATTTGACCAAGTACCTGGGTGGCTCAGATAGTCAGGTATCTGACTCTTCCTTTAAACTCAGGTCATGGTCTCAGGGTTGTGAGATGGAGCATTGCAGTGGGTTCCACACTGAATGTGCAGTCTGCTTGAGATCCTCTCTGTCCCTCTCCCACTGCCCCTCCCCCAGTTTATGCTCTCTAAACAAACAAACAAAAAACACAAACAAACAACAAAAGTACAAATGGATAAATGAATGAATATACAAACAAATCTTAAAGGTGAATTCTATCAAGAGTTAATACCTATTCCTCCCAAACTTTTCAAAAAAATGAAGAAAGAAAAAAAAAAGAATGAGAGTTTCATTTCATTCTATGAGTCCAGCATTACTCAGATGCCAACCCAGATAAAACATTACAAAAATAAAGTGAAATAGTGGCCAATATCCCTGAAGAACATAGATGCAAAAAATCTCTAGGAAAAGGTGGTTCAAAATTTGCAAATCAATCAATGTGATACATCAATCAACAAGAGAGAGGATAAAAAATATGATTATTGCCATTGATACAGAAAAGCACTATACAAAGTACAATATACATTCATGATAAGAACTTTCAAAAAATAATTTAGAGAAAACATACCTCAACATAATAAAAATCACATATGAAAAACCGACAGCTGATGTAATATTTAATGGTGAAGAACTAAGAAATTTTTCCCTCAGATCATGGACAAGTAAAGAAGTCCACTCTCACCACTTTTATTCAGTATACTACTGGAAGCCATAGCAATGTGACAACAAAAAGAAATAAAAGGCATCCAAATAAAAGGAAGAAGGGAAAATTCACTATATGTAGATGACATGAGACTATATATAGAAAACTCCAAGGATGTCACCAAAGAAACTACTAGAACAGATAAACTCAGTAAGGTCATAGGATACAAAAACAATATGCAGAAACCTGTCGTATTTCCATAAACTCCTACTGAGATAGCAGAAAGAGGAATATTAAGAAAACAGTCCCATTTATAATAGCTCCTAGAAAAAGATAATAACTTAAGAATAAGCTTAACCAAAGAGGTTGACACATCATATACTTTCTGAGCTTTAGAGGCTGCATCAGTGAAAGACAAGAGAACTCTATCAATCCTTCATACAACACTCTTGAGATTAAATGGGGATAGATACACACAATATAAGAAAAATATTTCATACTATGGAAAAGGCTAAGGCCACATAAAACCTGGCATCTATTTCACAGATAAGATTTTACTGGTGATGGTGAAATTTGAGATTACTGTTAATATTGGTTAAGATTTCCAGTTAATAATATGAAAAGATTTTTAAAAGGTCATGAGGAGAGAACTAGAACAGTGCAACATAGATATCTATTACCTTCTGTTGTTGTTGTTTTTGGTTATGTTGTTGTTAGATCTCTTAATTGCATTCTTCTTCAAAGTCCCAGAAGGAATTAATCAACAGCAAACCTTATCAACTCACATAATGGGCATAGTAAAACCAGGATTATGTCACTGCCCTGTTTGTTTATCTTTATACTGCAAACTGCAGCCACACTCCATTACTCAGATGGATAAGAGCTACAGCATCATCTGATGCTGAGTCCAATCATATAGAAAGAACCTCAGGAGCAAAAAGGGTAATTATTGTTTTTGACTTGTTCTCTCTCTGATACACGCTATTAATTTTTGAACTTATTTCCTCAATATTTCCTTATCATCTATTTTTATGAAAAAAAGCAAATGTGATTTTTTTATATTCAATTGTCATTAACATAGAACATGATATTAGTTTTAGATGTATGTAACAATTTCCCAGTGCTCAAAGAGATAGCCTTTTTTTGACTGAATCTTTCAAGTAACAATAGCTTACTGCAACATATTAGGAAATGTGTTTTTATTCCCATTACGTATGGAGACAATAATACACAATCCTCCTATATTATTGGATGATGTGTTTGTTTCCTTGAGGCTGAAATTTTACAAAAGAAATGATACTGATTTTAGTTTGGGTGGGAATTATTTCTATAAAAAACTGAAACAAATGTCTCAAATATATTTATGTTTCTTCGATGAAACTGACAGTGATGGATTATACCCAAATTGTAGGCTGTGGAGGGAATACTGTGTTCTAGAGAGCTAAGAGAGCATTTTGAGCTCTGGACCCCAACATCTGATTTGAGACACAAGTCCTCTCCCAGGTAAATGATGTGATGGTAGGCAAATGACCTGGGAATCTGAATTATTTAATTTGTAAAAGGAGAAAACAAGATGAGTAAGAGATAACTCTTGGGGAAAATAAAATATGGTAAAGCAATAGAACAAAATCTGCTGTCAGCTTCAAATAAAGAGTTGATGTTATTAAACCACCATTAGTAATAAGTCCCCAAATTAAGTAGTGCA
This sequence comes from Ailuropoda melanoleuca, assembly GCF_002007445.2. NCBI lineage: Eukaryota > Metazoa > Chordata > Mammalia > Carnivora > Ursidae > Ailuropoda > Ailuropoda melanoleuca. The sequence goes on from NC_048220.1 coordinate 1,275,339, forward strand.
CTGTTCTGTTTATATTAAACTCAAGAAATTAGATACCGAAAAATAAGAATGTACAGTGCAGTCAATTACCTTACACGGTACAAACAGCATTCCATCATCTGTTTTGTCAGATGGGCTGTTCAGTGTAGGTTGATCACAGTCATTCTCATTTACCAAATTGCAATAAAATGTTGTTTCATTTTGGCCATAAATATTGATTCAGAAAGCGAGTATGTTTTCTTTGTCTCAGGCTGTCTTAATTTTGTGCAGAGGTCCGTTTTCATCTACAAGTAGATGTGGAATTTGACAGATTATATTTTTTAATACAATGTGTATCAGATTTGTTGGGTATTTATATTAAGGCATTAAATTAATTTTCAGTGTTGTCTACTGCTTCAGCACCCCAAAACTAGGAACTCTTAATAAGTTGAATATTGTAATCAGTCTTTGGAATCATGACAAGAGCATAGAATGTTTGGAAAATTAGTGATTATTCTTGAAATATCCCTAATTCATAACCACTTCTAAACTTTCCTAGAGAGAGGAGCCAATATTTCTTTTTATGTTGTAGGACTTTTGATGTTTAACATTTCAGAAATTGAAAAGTTGAAAATCCTTAAAATCCATAAGACAAAATGTAAAAGAAGTTATCATTCTTTTTTAGGAAGGAAAATGTATTTTACTGAATATTGGCTTGTTCCCTTTCTCTGAACCTGTACACGAATTACTGTAGATCTTAACTCTTTAACAATATATGTAATTACTCATCTGTAACTCATAATGTCTAAACACTTTTATTATTTTACATAATTTAATCCTGAACATACTTGAGATCTAACTTTATTATCCTCTTGATGTAAAGTACATTTTTTATGTAAAGTACATTTACTGAATTTACTTGTAGATGTATTTTACTTCTACTGTTCTTTCTTATCTTGAGCTTTTTTAAAACTAATCTTTGAATCACACACACACACACACACACACACCATTTTTGTTGAATAGTCAGACTGTGACCTCCTTTAGCATAACCAATTTCAAGTTTATTTATTTGTCTTTAGTATTTAATGCAGATATAAGCTTTGACAGCCAGATACAGGAGGGGGAATTGAATAGGAGTCAGAAACAACTCACTGTTGTTCAGTTTTTCTCTCTGCATCTCATTTTCCATGAAATTTTTTTTTGCTACAGACAATAAAGTAGATGATGCTGGTGAAAACAACTAAAAACTTGTATGTGGAAATTATCTTCCAAATGCTAGCACTCTCCCCTTAAATTTAGAATAAATGGTAGGAACTTTACATAAATGAAGTTGGAAAAGCTATACTAGACAAAACTAAGGTAGGGTTCCCCTTTAAAACTCTGTTTAAACAGAGTTAAATTAAGATATATAGGTAATATATAGGTATAGCTAGCTAGCTAGCTAGATTATGGGACAACAGAAATTATCAAATCCAAATCCTTATGTGTATGAATAGATACTAAAACTACCAAACAGGAGAATTCATTTTATATCATAAAACAAAAATTGTAACAGCCATCTCTGACACAGAATCTGTAATACAATACTTACTGTAGATCTTAATTTAAACAATGTATGTACTTACTCATCTGTAGTTGATAATATCTAAGCACTTTTATTATTTTACATAATTTAGTCCTGAACATACTTAAGGTCTAACTTTATTATCCTCTTTTTATGAAAGTGGACAAAAAAATGGTGGGTTGAGGATAATCTGGACCCACAGTCAGATTCCAGACTCAAAGTATGGGCTCCTACATTGATGTCCCTAGGATATCTAAGGGGCTGACATGGGTGAAGAACTCTTCTGCTCATGTGGATGCATGGCTTACTCCACACAAACACAGAGCATCATACAGGAGATTCAAGCTTTTGGTATTTCCCAAATTGTATTTCAGTTACTTTCTAAAACTTCCATATATGGAACATATTTCTAACAATTTTTAAGATTCAGCTGGGTCCTTAAATCAGAGAGGTTGATTCCATTTTGACTTCCATAACAAAGCAAGAAAAAAAACTCTATAAATAAGGGTGTTATTCCTTTTTTTAAATTATTCACTTTTTGTATTTTCAAAGGGCAGTGATTGTGCAATATTCCATATTGATTAAAGAACAGCACTAACATCACAAATTCTCAAAACCTTGAAATGTGGAAATTTTATTAGAAGTTACCAATATCCTTTAAGTTCAATTCACCAACATATAGTACAGCATTATTTTCAGATGTAGTGTTCAATAAATTATCAGTTGCATATAACACCCAGTGCTCATCACATCACAAGCCCTCCTTAATATCCATCATCCAGTTACCCCAGTCCCCCAACAACTCCCCCTGAAACAACCCTCAGTATCCCAGAGTTAAGAGTCTCTCACAGTTTCTCTCTCTCTCTGATTAAAAGTTATTATATGATCACAACAGGCGTAACTACCATCTGTCATAAAACATTATCAGGGTGTTGAAAAGTGGGACAAATGGGTGAAGGGGAGAAGGAGCTACAGTCCCCCAGGTATTGAATGATAAGTTACATGAATATACAGGAGAACATAAAGAATATAGCTAATGGTATTAGATTAGCAATGTAAAGAGACAGTTGGTATCTATATGTGTGATGAACACAACATAGTGTATAAACTTCTTAATGGAAAATTGTAAGCTACACTCAAATTAAAAAAAAAATAAAATAAATAAAAATAACAGGGAAAAAATTTAAAAAAAAATAAAAAATGTAATGTCATGGCCTATATTCCTTATGCTGAACCTTGTATTCCTGTGACTTATTTATTCCATAAGTGGAAGACAGTATCTCACATTCTTCTTCAACCATTTTGTCATTGTTTCACCAATTTCTTCTCTGACCACCATTAGTTTCTTCTTTGTAGTTGCAGATCTGATTCTGCTTTTTGTTTGTTCATTCATTTCTGTTTTCATATTCCAGATATGGGAGTGAGGTCATGTGGTAGTTGTCTTACTCAGTCTGACTTATTTCACCTAACAATATACCATCTAGGCTCATCCATGTTGTCTCAAAGGGCACAATGTTATGGATTTTATGGATGCATAATATTCCATTGTCTGTACAGAATACACACACACACACACACACACACACACACACACACACGACACTTTCCTTATCCATTCATCTATCGATGGGCAGTTATATTGTTTCCATATCTTGATGACTGTGAATAACGCTGTGGTAAGAATAGAGGTGCACATATAAATATACAATGGAATATTACTCAGCCATAGGAAAGAATGAAATCTTGCCATTGGCATTGTCATGGATGAAGCTGGAGAGTATAGGCTAAGCAAAATAAGTCAACAGAGAAAGACAAATGGTATATGATGTCACTTACATGTAGAATTTAATAAGCTGAACGAAAAAGCAAAGGGGAAAAAGAGAGGTAACTATAGAGAACAAAATGATGTTTACCAAAGTGTCATGAGAGGGAAATGAGTTAAATAGGTGATGAGGGTTAAGGAGTACACACGTTGTGGTATGCGCCAGGTGTTGTATACAAGTGTTGAATCACCATATTGTGCACCTGACCAATATTACACTGAATGCCAAATAACTGGAAATTATAAAAACTTTTTTAAAAGATCATATGAAAATTGAAGAAAAAAATTATACACAGTTGTCCATATATTAGTGTTTTTGCTTTATTCGGGGAAATGCATACCCAGTAGTGGAATTATTAAGGTAACAATATCTTTTTAGGATTCTTTTTTTTATAGAGACAGAAAGAGAGCAGGGTGGAGGGCCAGAGTGAGAGAAAGAGAATTTCAAACACATTCTCTGTTGAGTTTTAATCCAAGTGTGGGGCTCAATCTCATGATCCTGAGATCATAACCTGGTCAAGAGTTGGAGGCTTAACCGACTGAGCCACCCAGGTGCCCTTAAAGTACCAATATTTTTGATTGTGAATTTCACAATTTTTAATTTAGTTAGCCACTGTATAGTCCATCATTGGTTTTTGATGTAGTGTTCAATGATTCATTAGCTGTGAATAACACCTACTGCTCATCACAACACCTGCCCTTCTTAGTACCCATCACCCTGTTACCCCACACCCATCCCCTACCCTCTGAAATCCTCAGATTGTCACCCGGAATCCAGAGTTACTCATGGTTCATCCTCTTCTCTGATTTCTCCCCCTTCAGATTTCCCCCTCTTCCCTTACGGTCCTCCATAGTATTGCTTATGTTCCACAAATGAGTGAAACCATATGATAATTGCCTTTCTCTGTTTGACTTAAATCACTTAGCAGAATACCCTCAAGTTCCATCCATGTTAATGGAAATGGTGGGTATTCATCCTTTGTGATGGCTGAGAAATATTCCATTGTATATATGTACCTTACCACATCCTCTTTATCCATTCAACTGTTGAAGTGTTGAAGGACATCTCAGCTCCTTCCACAGTTTGGCTATCGTGGACACTACTCCTGTGAACATTAGGATGCATGTGGCCCTTCTTTCACTACATCTGTATCTTTGTGGTAAATACTGAGTAGTGCAAATGCAGGCTCATGTGGTAGCTTTATTTTTAACATCTAGAGGAACCTCCATATTGTTTTCCAGAATAGCGGTACAAGCTTACATTCCTACCAACACTGTAAGAGGGTTCCCCTTTCTCCACATCCTTGCCAACATTTCTAGAAAATTTGTTCAATTAGAGGTAATTTATAATCCTACAATTTACAGGTCCTTAGAATTTCCCTTTATTAACACACAGTGTTGCTGTGTATAAACATGGACACACACACACACACACACACACACACACACACACTCAAGCTCACTAAACATTTCAGGTGCTCATATCCCAGGAGTGATCTATTAACTCCACAGCTTTCCTTGGTGCACCAGGTAAAATGTAATGGAGAACACCACATGGGTGGCCAACCATACTGGACAATCATATTTTGACCTGGTGGGACTCTTCAGTCAATCCAAGCACCCAACTCTCCTTTGTGTGGTCATCTTTGTGGTTTTCCTGATGGCCTTGTCTGGAAACACCATCCTGATCCTTCTGATACACTGTGATGTTCACCTTCATAACCCCATGTACTTTTTTATCACCCAGTTGTCTCTCATGGATGTGATGTCCATTTCTGTCACTGTGCCCAAGATGCTCATGAACCAGGTCATGGGTGTAAATAAGATCTCAGCTCCTGAATGTGGGACGCAGATGTTTCTCTATTTGACACTAGTAGGTTCAGAAGTTTTCCTTCTAGCTGCCATGGCCTACAACCGCTATGTGGCCATCTGCCATCCACTCCGTTACCCTGTCCTCATGAACCATAGAGTGTGTCTCCTGTTGGTGTCTTCCTCTTGGTTTCTGGGATCTGTAGATGGATTTATGCTCACACCCATCACCATGACCTTCCCCTTCTGCAGATCCCGGGAGATCCACCATTTCTTTTGTGAGGTCCCTGCTGTAATAAAGCTTTCCTGCTCAGACACTTCGCTCTATGAGACACTCATGTACCTGTGTTGTGTCCTCATGCTCCTCATCCCTGTGTCAATCATTTCAAGCTCCTATTCTTTCATCCTCTTCACCATCCACAGGATGAACTCAGCAGAGGGACGGAAGAAGGCTTTTGCCACTTGTTCTTCCCACATGATGGTGGTCATCCTCTTTTACGGGACTGCCATCTATACCTACATGCTCCCCACCTCCTATCACACCCCCAAGAAGGACATGATTGTATCTGTCTTTTATACCATACTCACTCCTGTTCTAAACCCTTTGATTTTTAGTCTTAGGAATAAGGATGTCACAAAGGTGCTAAAAAAAATGTTGAATGTGGAATCTATCATACAGGAAACTATGAAGTAGGGAAAATTTGTACTAATGTTTTTTTTTTTCTTATTCTATAAATTAACATTTTAGGACCTTGTGCCAATGTTTTTCTTCAGATTCTCATGACGTGGTGTGTGATCACCTATTCATGCATTTTGNACGTGGTGTGTGATCACCTATTCATGCATTTTGGGGTAATTTTTTCCCTGTACTGGAAAGCTCTTTGTTTCTATGCTTCTGCATTCAAAACAATTGTACTATTGTATTGTATCCATGTTACATTTTTCTGAATAACCATATTCTTAAGAAATACATAATTAAATATTTGGAAACAAAGATCATAAGGTGTTCAACTGATGACAGAAAGATGGAGAGAGAGGTAAAAAACTAAATGGGGTATAAACTTATAAGAGAATCTAGTCAAAAGGTATACAAGTGTTAAAAAAAAAGGGGGGGCGCCTGGGTGGCACAGCAGTTGGGTGTCTGCCTTCAGCTCAGGGCATGATCCCGGCGTTGTGGGATCGAGCCCCACATCAGGCTCCTCCGCTGTGA